>NC_000071.6:80067204-80367204 GCF_000001635.26 Mus musculus | reverse complement strand
GTGGTAAAGGGGGAATACTCCTCTATTGCTGGTGTGGTTGCAAACTTGTACAACTATGCTGAAAATCAATCTGTTGGTTTCTCAGAAATTTCGAAATAGTTCTACCTGAAGAGTTGGCTATACTGCTTCTGGACATAACTCCAAAGATTCTACACAGTGCCACAAGGACACATGCTCCACTCTTTTCATAGCAACTTTATTGATGAAAGCCAGAAACTGGAAATGATCCAGATGTTTTGCAACTAAAGATGGGATATAGAAAATGTGGTTCTTTTGCACAATGGAATAGAATTCAAATATGAAAAGCAAGGGCATCATGAATTCTGCAGATAATGGATAGAACTAGAAAATTTCAACCTGAGTGAGGTAATCCAGTCCCCAAAGAACATGTCTGATATGTACTTCCTGATTAGTAGGCATTGGTCATAAAGGACAGGATACTCATGATACACCCCCACAGAACCAAAGAAGCTAAACCAGAAGAAAGGCCCAAGAAAGGATGCTTTAATCTCAGAGTTGAGGAATAAAGGAATCATAGGAGCCAGACAGAGGTAGGGAACAGGGTAGGAAAGGGGAGGGGGGCAGGTGCTCAGGCTTGGAGAGAGACAATAGCAAGGACCAGAGGTCCAGAAGAATCAATGACAATCTGCAGTTGATAGGGGTAGGGGAAATCTCTAGCAAGTCCCAGAGACCTGGAATGGGGGACAATGCCATGGGGCAATGTGGGTGAGCTTAGCCAAGATGCCAGTAGGGATATAGAACCTGAAGAGGCTACCTCCTGTAGCCAGGCTGAACTCCCAGTGGGGGAACAAGAACCCTAACCTACCCACAAAACTTTCAAAGCAAAATTTGCCCTGTCTAAAAGAAATACAGGGACAAAGTTGGAGCAGAGTTTTAAAGATGGGCCAACTAGTACCAGGTGCAACTCAAGACCCATCTCATGGGCAAACATTAATCCCTGACACTATTAATGATACTTCATTACTCTTGCAAACAGGAGCTTAGCATGAGTATCCTCTGAGAGGGTATTATGAATAAAGCTCCAATGGACAAAGTGGAGTGCTGGGGACAGCATACAATGACAGGGACTGCCTGCAGTAGGTCTAGATGAAGGCATCTCAGAAACCCAAGGCGGCTCCTTGTAAAAAAGGATGGTTTTGGGGACCCTGAGAAGCAGGAGACACATCCCTCCAGTGGACCCACTATCTAAAATAAGGGACTGCCTGCAGTAGGCTGGGATGGAGACATCTCAGTAGCCAGCAGAAGCTCTTTGTAAAAAGAAAAAAAAAAAAAAAAAACAGTTGTTCCCATTTCTCCTAATCTTAGCTCTGGACAAAGGCTGTATAGATTTCATTTGTGCATGACTGATTTTCAGTTGGCCTTTGTGTGCATAATTATTCTATTATATCTGAATTTCTTTCTTCTTCTGCTCTGGTGAATTCTGTGAAGGTAGATGTTCCTTGATGTAATGATTCTTAAACTATTAAAAACCGAGGCATAGGGGCACAGCACAGCACAGTCCTAATGTCCCAGGTGCATGCTATGTGTTCTGATCTTGGAAACAATTCAATAACTGCACAATGGCAGTTCCAGATTATTGCTTGACTTGCAAAGAAAGTTTGAAGAAAATATTAGAAAATGAATTAGAGCCAACATTGGAACCCCACAAAAGGAAAAAAAAAAACTATTGACAGTATAAAATAAGTTTTGTACCACTTTTGAGAGCGATGCCTGGATAAGAAAGTATAGAATACATAAATTTATATACTAATAAAACTAAGTCAAAACACTGGGACTCTTAGGAGGGTTATTGTGTGCAATGTAGAAATCTAACAGAACTCACAGTTAAGGATCAACTTGATTCTTTCTGGCCACTGCCTGGCAGCTTTGCCCATGTCATTTATCATTAGAGCTTCACGAGAAAATGCAAGTAGCTGACCTCAGAGCTCTGAACTCTGAAGTATAATAAGCTAAAAGTTAAAATTTAAATAATGATAAGTTTTCAATTATTATTATTTTGACTACAGGCTCAGAAATAGGGAAACTTGAAACTTTGGGGAATATTTGTAATTCTTGATTCTTTGTGGGATGTGGTTATTCTTTTGAATTTGATTTGGTAACGATTTCACAATGTCTTTTTTCTACCTGCTTTTAGAATATCAATAAAAGATTATGGCAAGAATAAATCAAGAGAGCAAGAGAAGAGCATATGAAGAGTGTGTGAGGAGAGAATGTGAGGTATGAATGGAGAGTGTGTGAGTGAAAGGAGAGTACATGTGGTGTGTGTAAGATGTATGTGAAGAATGTGTGTGAGAATGGAAGGGGAACACACAGAAGTGTGTTTGAGTGTGAGAGTTTAAGAAAAGAGAAGCGCACAGGAGAAAATCAGAGTGCACAGGAATATGCAGAGTATAAACAAACGAGAGGGAGAGCAGAGAGTGAGAGAGAAGAGAGACTTTAAGCCTTGAAAAGTGGCCTGTTGGCTTGTACCCCAAAAGTAGTCTGTGCATATTTATTATGAGCCTTCCAGATGTCCCTGCTTCCAGTTGAGAATTCCAATCCTGTGCAGAGGCTGGACCCCAACAGTGGAGCACACGGACTTGGGGCATGGTAGAACTTCCTTGGACCAGGAGCATTATAGCTACGTCTTCAGTTATATCTATTTCTAATTTTCTGAGAAACCAAGATTGGCTTCCAGAGTGATTGTACAAGTTTTCAATCCCACCAGCAACGGAGGTGTGTTCCCTCTTCTCCACATCCTTGCCAGGATGTGTGGTTGCTTGAGTTATTGATCTTAGCCATTCTGCTTGTTATAAGATGGAATCTCAGTGTTGTTTTGATTTGCACATCCTTGATGACTAAAAAGTGCTTTTAAAAATGCTTCTTTGTCATTCAAGATTCCTCTAACTGAATGTCTGCATGTAGAAGAATGCAAATTGATTCGTATTTACCACCCTGCACAAGACTCAAGCCCAAGTGTTTCAAGGACCTCAACATAAAACTGGATACACTAAATCTCATAGAAGAGAAAGTGGAAAATAGCCTTGAATGCATTGGTACAGAGTTCAATTTGCTGAACAGAACACCTAAGATCAACACTTGATAAATCAGACCTCATGAAACTGAAAAGCTTCTATCAAGCACGGAACATTGTCAATAGGACAAAATTGCAGCCTATAGATTGGGAAGAGATCATTAATAATTCTTCATCTGATAGAGGGATAATATTCGAACTTTACAAGAAACTCAAGAAGATAGATTCCAACAAATGAATTAAAAATGGGGTACAGAGCTAAATAGACAATTCAAAACAGAGGAATCTCCAGTGGCTGAGTAGCCCATAGAGAAATGTTTAACAGTCTCTGTATGTTTATTGACTAAATTTATCAAAAATTATAAACTCAATTAACACCATATTAAAATGGCATGAATATGTTGTACAATATTTCATAAGCAAATAATTTAAATCTGTTGATGATCTAAATTTTAATAAAAGACTTAATATAATATTGAGATAAGTTAATTACAAACTTTTCAAGTCTACTGAATGTACTCTGTTTTCAAGTTCACTTAGTCCAACAAACAGTTTCAATCTCAAAAAGATGCTGTTAGGCTGAAACAATGGAAGTAGAATGAAAAATATAAACTTGAGTTCTAGAACATAGAGGAATAGCTATAAAATACAAACATTTGGGAAAGTTACTAGGAGATATTTAAGTGATACTTAGAGTAGATATTCATAAAAGGAATAAAAATGTCATGGGGGATACTTTTTATTAGATATTTTCTTTACTTACATTTTAAATGTTATCCTCTTTCCTAGTTTACCCTCAGAAAATCCCCTATCCTCTTTCCCCTACTCCTGCTCCCCAACCCACCTGCTCCTGGTTCCTGGCCCAGGAATTTCCCTATACTGGGGCATAGAACCATCACAGGACCAAGGGCATCTCCTCCCATTGATGACCGACTGGGCCTTCCTCAGCTACATATGCAGCTAGAGCCATGAGTATCTCCATGCGTTTTCTTTAATTGGTGGTTTAGATCCAGGGAGTTCTGGGGTTACTGGTTAGTTCATATTGTTGTTCCTCCTACAGGGCTACAACTCCCATCAGCTCCTTGCATACTTTCTCTAGCTCCTTCATTGGGGACCCTGTGCTCCATCTAAAGCATGACTGTGAGCATACACTTCTGTATTTGTCAGGCACTGACAGAGGCTCTCAGAATACACCTATATCAGTCTTCTGTCAACAAGCTCGTGTTGGCATCTGCAATAGTGTCTGGAATTGGTGGTTGTTTATGGGATGGCTCCCAAGGTGGGACAGTCTCTGTATAGTCATGCCTACAGTCTCTGCTCCGAATTTTATCTCTGTAAGTTCTTCCATGGGTATTTTGTTCCCCCTTCTAAGAAGGACCAAAATGTTCACACTTTGATTTCCTTCTTCTTGAGTTTCATGTGTTTTGCAAATTGTACTTGGGTATTCTGAGCTTCTGGGCTAATATCCACTTATCAGTGAGTGCATATCATGTGTGTTCTTTTGTGATTGGGTTACCTCACTTAAGATTATATCTTCCAGCTCTATCCATGTCTCTAAGAATTTCATGAATTCATTGTTTTTAATAGCTGAGTAGTACTCCATTGTATAACTGTTCCACATTTTCTGTATCGATTCCTCTGTTGAGGGACATCTGGTTCTTTCCAGCTTCTGGCTATTATGAATAAGGCTGCTATGTATATAGTGGAGCATGTATCCTTATTATAAGTTGAAATGTCTTCTGGGTATATGCCCAGGAGTGGGATTGATAGATTTTCTAGTAGAACTATGTCCAATTTTCTGAGGAACCACCAAACTGATTTCCAGAGTGGTTGTACAAGCTTGCAATCCCGCCAGCAATGGAGGAGTGTTCCTCTTTCTCCATATCCTCGCTAGCATATGCTGTCACCTGAATTTTTGATCTTAGCCATTCTTAGTGGTGTGAGGTGGAATCTCAGGGTTGTTTTGATTTGCATTTCTCTGATGATTAAGGATGCTGAACATTTTTTATATTAATCCTGCCAATCCATGAGCATGGGAGATCTTTCCATCTTCTGAGATCTTCAATTTCTTTCTTCAGAGACTTATGTTTCTTTCTTCAGAGACCTTATGAAGGGTGTTGTTTCCTTAATTTCTTTCTCAGCCTGTTTATCCTTTGTGTAGAGAAAAGCCACTGATTTGTTTGCATTAACTTTAAGTCCAGCTATTGCATTGAAGGTTATCAGGTTTAGGAGTTCTCAGGTGGAATTTTTAGGGTCACATATATATACTAACATAACATCTGCAAACAGTGATATTTTTACTTCTTCCTTTCCAGTTTGTATTTTCTCCCTTTGTTGTCTAATTGCTCTGGCTAGGACTTCAAGTATTATATTGAATAGGTAGGGAGAGATAGGGCACCACTATCTAGTTCGTGATTTTAGTATGATTGGTTCAAGTTTCTCTCCATTTAGTATGATGTTGGCTACTGGTTTGCTGTTCATTGCCTTCATTATGTTTAGGTATAGGCCTTGAATTCCTGATCTTTCCAAGACATTTATCATGACTGGGTGTTGTATTTGGTCAAATGAATGCTTTCTCAGCATCTAATGAGATAATCCTGTGGTTTTTGTCTTTGAGTTTGTTATAGTGGATTACATTGATGAATTTTCATATATTGAACCATCCCTACATTCCTGGAATGAAGCCTGCTTGATCATGATGGATGATCATTTTGATGTGTTCTTGTATTTGTTTTGTGAGAATTTTATTGAGTACTTTTGCCTCGATAGTCAAAAGGGAAATTGGTCTGAAGTTTCTTTTCTTTGTTGGGCCTTATATGGTTTAAGTATCAGAAAATTGTTGCTTCATAGAATGAATTGGGTAGAGAACCTTCTGTTTCTATTTTGTGGAATAATTTAAGGAGTATTGGAATTAGGTCCTCTTTGAAGGTCTGCTAGAACTCTGCACTAAACCCATCAGGTCTTGGGCTTTTTTTTTTTTTTTTTTTTTTTTTTTGGTTGGGAGACTATTAATGACTGTTTCTATTCCTTTAGAGGATAAAAAACAGTTTAGATCATTAATCTGATCCTGATTTAACTTTAGTACCTGGTACCTGCATAGAAAATTGGCACTTTCATCCAGGTTTTCAAGTTGTGTTGAGTATAGGCTTTTTTAGTAGAATCTGATGATATTTTGGATCTACTCAGATTCTGTTGTTATGTCTCCGTTTTTATGTCTGATTTTTGTTAATTAGGATACTGTGCCCTCTAGTGAGTCTGGCTAGGGGTTTATCTATCTTGTTGATTTTTTTAAAGAACCAGCTCCTGATTTGGTTGATTCTTTGAATAGATCTTTTTGTTTCCACTTGGTTAATTTCAGCCCTGAGTTTGATTATTTCCTGCCATCTACTCCTCTTGGGTGAATTTGCTTCCTTTGGTCCTAGATCTTTTAGGTGTACTGTCAGGCTGCTTGTGTATGCTTTCTCCAGATTCTTTTTGGGGACACTCAGAGCTAAGAGTTTTCCTCTGAGGACTGCTTTCTTTGTGTCCCATACGTTTCGATAGGTTGAGGCTACGTTTTCATTTAACTCTGAAAGGTTTTTAATTTCTTTTTTATTTCTTCCTTGACAGAGTTATCATTGAGTAGAGTGTTGCTCAGCTTCCATGTGTATGTGGGTTTTCTATTATTTATGTTATTGAAGATCAGCCTTATTCCATGGTGACCTGATAGGATGCATGAGATTATTTCAATATTTTTGTATA
The DNA here is from genome assembly GCF_000001635.26 of Mus musculus. Lineage (NCBI taxonomy): Eukaryota > Metazoa > Chordata > Mammalia > Rodentia > Muridae > Mus > Mus musculus. The sequence continues at coordinate 80,360,429 of NC_000071.6, read as the reverse complement.
TGTTGAAGTCTGTTTTGTGACCGATTATATGATCAATTTTGGAGAAGGTACCATGAGAGGCTGAGAAAAAGGTATATTCTTTTTTGTTAGGATACAATGTTCTATAGATATCAGTGAAATGCATTTGTTCCATAACTTCTGTTAATTTCACTGTGTCTTTGTTTAGTTTCTGTTTCCAGGATCTGTCCATTGATGACAATAGGGTGTTGAAGTCTTCTACTATTATTGTGTGCAGTGCAATGTGTGTTTTGAGTTTTACTAAAATGTCTTTAATAAATGTGGATGTCCTTGCATTTGGAGAATAGATGTTCAGAATTGAGTTCATCATGGTAAATTTTACCTTTGATGAGTATGAAGTGTTCCCCCTTATGTTTTTTGATAACTTTAGTTTGATTGTGGATTTTATTCGGTATTAGAATGGCAATTCCAGCTTGATTTTTGGGGACCATTTGCCTAGAAAATTGTTTTCCAGACTTTTACTCTGAGGTAGTTTCTGTCTTTGTCACTGAGGTGGGTTTCCTATATGCAGCAAAAGGTTTGGTCCTGTTTATGTAACCAGTCTGTTTGTTATTGAAGATCAGCTTTAATCCATGGTGACCTGATAGGATGCATGAGATTATTTCAATATTTTTGTATATGTTGACCCCTGTTTTTTGACTGATTATATGATCAATTTTGGAGAAGGTACCAAATGTCTTTTTATTGGGGAATTGAGTTCATTGATATTAAGAGATATTAAGGAAAAGTCGTTGTTGTTTCTTGTTATTTTTGTTGCTAGAGTTGGTATTTTGCTCATGTGGCTATCTTGTTTTAGGTTTGTTGAAAGATTATTTTCTTGCTTTTTCTTGAGCATAATTTCCCTCCTTGTGTTGTGGTTTTCCATTTATCCTTTGAAGGGCTGGATTTGTGGAAAGTAAATTTGGTCTTGTCATGGAATACTGTTTTTTCCATTTATGGCAACTGAGAGTCTTGCTGGGTCAAGTAGCCTGGGTTGGCATTTGTGCTCGCTTAGGGTCTGTATAACAACTGGCCAGGATCTTCTGGCTTTCATAGTCTCTGGCGAGAAGTCAAGTATAACTCTGATAGGTCTGCCTTTATATGTTACTTGACCCTTTTTCAATACTGCTTTTTAGTAATCTTTTTGTGTTTTGTGCATTTGGTGTTTTGATTATTATGTGACCAGAGGAATTTCTTTTCTGGTCTAAACTATTTGAAGGTCTGTAGGCTTCTTGTATGTTCATGAGCATCCCTTTCTTTAGGTTGAGGAAGTTTTTCTCTATAATTTTGTTGAAGATATTTACTAGCCCTTTAAGTTGGAACTCTTCCTTCTCATCTATATGTATTATACTTAGGTTTGGTCTTCTCATTGTGTCCTTGATTTCATGGATGTTTTAGATTAGTATCGTTTTGCATTTTGCATTTTCTTTGTTGTATCAATGTTTTCTATGTATCTTCTGCACCTGAGATTCTCTCTTCTATCTCTCATATTCTGTTTGTTATGCTTGTGTCTATGGCTCCTGACTTCTTTCCTAGATTTTCTATTTCCAGAGTTGTCTCCCTTTGTTATTTCTTTATTGTTGTTACTTCCATTTTTTGATCCTGGATAGTTTTTTTCAATTCTTTCACCTGTTTGGATGTGTTCTCCTGTATTCTTTAAGGGAGTTATTTATGTCCTTCTTATAGTCCTCCATTATCCATATCTTTCTTTTCTGGTGTGATGGTGTATTCAGGACTTGCTATGTCGGGAGAGTTGGGTTGTGATTATGCCAAGTAATCTTGGTTTCTGCTGCTTCTGTTCTTATTCTTGCCTCCCGACATCTGCTTATCTCAAGTGCTCCCTTACTTGATATATCTGATTGGAGCCTGCACTTCCTCTAATCTCAGTTTAGTCAGACCTTCTCAGAGTACAGCTTTCTTTGTGATCCTGTGATTCTGAGATCCTGTGATGCTGAGATTCTGGGTGTGTCAGAGTTCTTGTTAGTCATGCTTCCTCTGAGACCTTGAGATCTGACTGTGACTAAGCTCCTGGGATCCTAGCATCTTAAGTTCCTGGGTGTGTTAGAGTGCCTGGAAGTAGTACCTCCTCTGGGGACCATGGGGCTATCTGCTGATTTCAAAACCAAGGTAGACCAGTACCACCAGTAGGAACCTGAGCCACTAGTCGGTCAGGGTTCCTGTGTCTGTGCTCCAGCTGTCCCTGGACACCCCTGGTTCTGTTGGAACAGATGTTGGGTTCCACTTACCAGTGATCCTAATATCCTGGGTGTGCTAGGGCGCCTGTGGGGTGGAGAGTCCTCTGGAGACCGTGGGACTGTCTGCAGAGTTTGGGCTCAAGGTGGCCCGGCGCTGGTGCCAATCTGAAGGGACTGGAGCTGAAGGAACTGATCAGGCTGGGATCCTGTGTCTGTGCTCTAGCTATCCCCAGGCACCCCTGGTTCTGTTGGAACGGATGTTGTGTTACACTCACCAGTGATCCTAAGATCCTGGCATGCTAGGGGGCCTATGGGGTGGAGAGTCCTCTGGAGACTATCATGGGGGATACTTTTAGATAACAGTATATAACTGAAAGTCTTCACAGTGTTTTAGTCGTCTAGGAAAAGTAATGTATATTAACAAGGTGAAAGGTAAAATATGCTGTAGTTCAGCAAAACAAGTAGGAAATTATATTGAGCATATTGCCCTATCACAAATCTGGTAGATTTTCTTGTTAATGGAACACCTTCAGAAGATAAATTTGAGGATACTGACCTTGAGGTATTATGGTTACTTTGTGTCCAGAGTACATAGAAAAAAATCTGAGACTCTTACAAGGACATTCAAACCCTATTTGGGATACCAACCTTAGTGTGCATTTGTTATCTTGTATGCCAATAAGGCAGTGACATTTTTTTTTGATCTTATACTTTTTTTTATGCTTTTCATGCTCCATTTTGTACTTTGGGAACACACAGCCTTAAAGTATAAGAGAATCATACTCATTTCCACTATCCCTTTAGGCTCAGCTTTAAAGATCCCATGTAACATTTAAATATATCATTATATAATTTATTATATTCTTGTCTAAACTGCCTTTTTTCAAATGCTTAGATGCTGTGCCTCTCAGGCTGGTGAGTATTCTTTGAAATGCAATATGCATCTGGCAGATAAAAAAAAAAGAAGGAAACAAGGATTTGCAAACACTGTAAAACATTTCAGAGGGCATTTCAGGAGCACACAGCCATTAAGGCACTAAGAAAGGAATCAAGAGGCAGGTCAATATGACTGAAGGGAAATCTTATTTAAAACATGCATCTAATATCATCCGCCTAAAATGCTATTGTAATAACTGTGCAAACACTAAATATTACTCTTCTAGTCACTTAGACAATAAAAGTTATGCTGCATGCTTATATGATGCTAAATGTTAAGGGATACCTGAAAAATCATCAGTTATTCACAGCTAATCTCCAAGAATCAAAATGACACGATTTAAAGCTGTTTGAAATTTCAGTATCCATGTTCTTTTTATTTATACAAGTGTATATAGTCACTTGTATGTGAACATATGTACACCAGAACATGACTCCTAAAATATTAAGAATAAAAGGAATGGGATGGAAACTACGATAGAAGTAAGAGGTAAGCATGAACTTTATGATAATTAGCACAAAAAATCTCTTCATTTCATTGATGACCATCGTTCTTTACAGTTTCTTTTATTAAGTTAGCTAACATAGTATCTGTCCTGGTAGACTTTCCATGTAAAATAAAATTCATTTCAATACTCTTTTGTTTTGGTGAAGTTTAATCTTACTGCCATTCAGGAGCAATGCCAAGTAATTGTGGACTTAGGAAATATCAGCTATTATTAGTTATAATAAAGTCATCATTTTCCACTATTTGCTTATTTGATTGTAAAGGAGTCATTTATCACATATCCTCTTTGTGACATAAAAATGTTTTATATTTGAAGATCTCTCTGTATTTGTTTTGAGTACATATTGAATTGCTATGAACAAACTATACCATGTATATGTATACACTTTGAGATATCGTTTTAATTTGATAAGCCATACTAAGTAGATATTTATTTTTCACTCTGTTCAGCTTGTTGATTTCCCCATTATGCAACATATATGATAATTATTTTGTGTGATTTTTTTTAAAAGGAGTGCTTTACATTATAATAAGATAAAGTTGTACATGGGTGATCATACAGCATTGCATTATCATTAGGCAGTTGGAAGTAATGAGAGTTTAAATTTAGCCATTAATAAGTGTTAAGCAAGTTTTTAATTATAACTCTCTTATTGGCATTGGCTACAGTCCCTAAGATTCTTATGACACCTATCAAATGCTATTACATTTTTATAAACAAATACAGAATCTATATACTGGAAACTGAAGCCCTATGAAGGCTGAAATTAGGTGCCTAGGGTTTTGAACAGATTTCTTCAGATCATTTTCAAGTCTATACTTCCCTTCATCAATCATGTAGACACTGTACTGATAGCATCTCTCAGTGTGCTGACAATGTATTGTCATCTCAGAATACAGTTTAACATGCTTATATGTGTATATTTAAATATGATTTACTGTTCCACACTGAGTGGAAGTATTCATTGATAAAAAGGCATGTCATTGCTTTAAGGAATGCACTGAGATCCCAACCAACTACCCAGGGAATTATCGCTTTGACAACTTGCACACAATCCAGCTGACCGGCCTGAAGTAAGAAGCTGAAGTATTTCTATCATATTAGTATCTGCATTCGTATACCTTTTATCCTGAGACTCCTCAGGATGGCCCAATTCTAGTGTGCTCGACTTGCAGTATCACAGTGAAAAGTTACATTAACTAAACACATGTTGAAATTCTTCTTGAATAATTAGTAAATATGTACATATGTAAATTACTATTAAAGTGCAGAGATATTCTCATCATAAAAGTGAATTGATTCATTAGAAAAACAAGCTACCATGTAATAAAACCTTGAGAAATATTTGATATCCTTCTGTTTCATGACTTGTGAGTGATGTGGTATATCTATAAAGATTCAGAACAATTCAAATTTATACAAGGGTCAGAGACACAGGGCACATGCTTATAAAAATGGAAGACATAAAAATGGGCAAATGACTGTAAAATAAATTATGCACTTAACCTCTTAAAAAGACATTGTCCAACAGTCAGAAAAGTACATCATCCAGTGAGTATGGATTGGGATTTTAAACATGGTAGACACAATGGAGGTGAATGTTGGGAGCTGATTTTAGGCTGTGAGTAAAGTTCATACCAAAGTCACAAACATATATTACAAATGAATCAACAATTTTAAGAAATGAAATGTGAGCATCTGGAGCAGAACTTGTCCATAGACAACAGTAAAAACAGGAAGGTGTGATAGATATAATATTCTAGTTAGACAAGAAAGGTCTTAATGTTTGAAAATCACATAAGAGCATGACAATTTTAATATAGAACAAATAATTTTATAAAAGTGCACAGAGTATATAAACCTTACATCTGTGGCATACTGTTGTTGATGCCCTGTCATCGTGGCTGAAGAAATGTCAATATCATGAATCTGATCGTCCTTTTATGAACTGGCAGCAGGGAATGCCAGTATCACCCAGGGATGAATTTGATAAGAATCATAAAATGCAGGCTTGGAAAGTTTCCTTGAAAAATGATGAATCATATACGAGTCTCTTCTTAATACGTTTTCTTAATACAATTAAGGCTAATTGATTGGACTATTGATTTTTAGTAATCTATAACAATATTTGAAGAAGTGTAAGGAGTTTTATGGGAGCTAGACCATTGTTTGGCTCACAAAGAAATTATAACATTTAGATAAAGAATGCATTGAAGTGAACGGAACTTAGTTACCTTATCTATTTCTCTTTATTGGGATAGCTGACATAGTAACACATATTGGCTAAGGCACATTTTATTACAGGCATTTGTTTCAACCTGTGAAAGTCATGAAGATTCAGGTAGCCAAAATTGGCTTATCTACAAATTTTAAGTGAAGATAAGATATGACAAAGAAGCCGGGCATGGTGGCACACGCCTTTAATCCCAGCACTCAGGAGGCAGAGGCAGGCAGATTTCTGAGTTCGAGGCCAGCCTGGTCTACAAAGTGAGCTCCAGGACAACAGCCAGGGTTATGCAGAGAAACCCTGTCTCGAAAAACCAAAAACCAAAAACAAACAAACAAAAAAAAACAAAAAAAAAACAAAACAAAAAAAACAAAACAAAACAAAAAAAAAGATGTGACAAAGAAAATGCATAGCCATTCTTGTCTGCTTTTTGAATGAGTTCTAAAATTCCTGAGACTTATCAGTAATTTCTGTTATTTTGAGGAAAGGGCAATACCTTCATAATCAGATGAATGTCTCAGTACAATAAAATTAAAGCACATAAAAAGCAAACAAATCCAAGGTTAAGCCTTTTTCTAAATACAATGCTTTAAACTTCATGTGGGCATTATTTGACACTACAAGGATGTTCCTGAAGAGATTAACACAGTTGAAAGTTATAGTCTCTTTTGAGCTCAAACTCCAATTTCAGCCACAATCTTAAAAATACCCATCCAAAGTGTTTGTTCTGCCCATATCAGACCCACCTGGGGTCAGGCTAAAGCACTCCTATTATCCAGTGACAAAGCTGTGGTTTCTCTTAATTTTACTCTTATCTAAATATTAAAAGACAGCAAATGTCAACAAGACTCACCTTCTTAGAAAACAATTTCCAATGGCCGCCATGTATTTTCCTAAACCGACCCCATTGGTTAGTAACTAAATAAGCAACCTTTTTCTAATCACAATTAAAAGATAGTCCTGTATTTGTCCAGGCTAGCTAAAAGAAGTAACAAAGTAAGGAATGAACAAAACTAGGAAGTCTAACCACTTGTTTTTCAGATTTATGTCAATTAGATTAACAGGATCCAGTTTCAAAGACTGATCAGCTGTTTATATTAAATTTCAGAAACAATATGACCGAGGACTTTGGTTTGAATTATTTATTTTCAGTGAAGTAATTTTTCTTGATACAAAGTAAAAGGGAAACTTGGAATACTCAGCACATGTAACTTGCTTAAAATTGCATTTTCACAAGAAAGTCCACTGATTTTACATGATCATTTTAATAGTATACTCATATTTAGGACATAGATATTGATCCAATAAATAAAATATGCAACTTACACATATATTGCATGGGACCCTGACCAAGATCCTTGGGGGCAGGGAAAGAAGGCTCAACAAAACAGACTCCAGAATTCAGTTAAATGACAAAAGCAGACTTCTTTATTGTAGAAACTGGGCAAACTTTTATATGCTTTGGGCCCCATTGGCCAAATACTTCTCCATGTAGTAGGCACTATCTTATTGTTTGCTCCGACCCTGTTCTCTGCTGTCATTTGTTTCCAGGTGTCAGGCAGACTTTAGGAGTTAGCAGGTGTGGAAGCTACTGCTACACATGCTTAGTCCACTGTGAGCCACTGACCAATCAGTGTTTGCTGATCATTGCTCCTACACACACACACACACACACACACACACACACATCAATGTGCAGTACTCTGATACTGACTATTAAAATCTGAGTTTGAGAACTGTGGAATATGGAGTACATCATGAGAAAACATCTTTCCCTTGCTAAAATTTCCAGAACATAAATATCCTGAATTTCCAGGTGTCCATGGCTATGTCAGGAACAAGATGAACACATTCCACTTATCACAGAACAGGCAATATTAGAATAGTATATTTTTATTATAATGTATTTGAACAATGTTTATTTGTAATTCCCAAATTTTAAGCATTTAATTTATATCAATTACTGTTAATTCCTTTATTTAAGAAATCTATATTTAATGTTCTGGATATTAGACACATGTCATGAAATATGTTAAAAACTTGGTCATACATTGTTATATAGATATTGAATACAATATCAAGTATTATAAACAGAATACAGACACTCATTTGCTTTAGACTTAAATACCTCTGTAACTCATGCATACTTACAATGCTGTTTATTATAAGAATTTATCTTCTGGTTCCCAAGAAAATGTTTTTGCTTATCACCAAATCTAAAATCATACTTAAATAGAACTAAACATCAATACTTGCATGAGAATAATATTAATGATAGATGGAAACAAAATTCATAGAATGCAGGCAGACTAAATATCTGCACTTAATCTTGAAGTCCAGATTCTGACACCTGAAGAGCATTGTTGTTCCAAGAGTTTACAAAAGCGGAAGAAAAGCAACACTCTGGAATGGAGAATTTTGACAACAGTTTAAATGACTTCAAAATAAATTTAGCAGACATTTCCTTCCTTTTCAATTAGCTAGAGTCACTGTTAGTCTCTGGAAATGTATTTACATATACACACGTTGGTTCTACTCTTGTACTTAGCTGAGATCCAAAAGGTAATTTATGACTTCTCATGGGAAATAATGGCTGATATCAAACATAAGCAGTTTTTTTTCTTGATTAATTATTTTATTGATTTGCATCCCAAATGTTGACCCTCTCCATATCCCCATCACAGATTTTATCATCCCATTCCCCTATCCATACTCATATAATAGGGTGCTTCCCCTCACCACAGACATACTCCTTCCCTGGGGCATTAAGTCTCTAAAAGATTAGGCCTATCTTCTTCCACTGAGGTCAGAGAAGGCAGTCATATGCTACAAGTGTGCCAGGGAGCCTCAGATCAGCCTGTATGCACCTTGGTTGGTGGATTCATATCTAGAAGCTCCCAGGTGTCTAGATTAGTTGAGACTGTCAGTTTTCCTATGGTTTTGCCATCCCCTTCAGCTCCTTCCTTCTCCTACCTCTTCCTTAGGGATATCTAACCTCATTCTAATGGTTGGCTGTGTCTACATCTGTCTCAGTCAGCTGTTGGCAGAGCCTCTCAGATGACAGCCATGCTATGGTTCTGTCTGCCAACACAACATGGCATTAGTAATAATGTCAGAGTTTGGTGCCTGCCCATGGAATGAATCTCAGGTTGGGCCCATCACTGGTCCACCATTCCTCCAGTCTCTGCTCAATTTTTGCCCCTGAATTCCTTTCAGACCAGAAAAAATCTTGTGTTGAAAAATTTGAAGCAGGTTAGTGTCTCCATTCCTCCACTGGGGTGTTCTCAATTTTAATCTCTCCACTGTTGGGTATTTCAGGTAAGGGTACACACACTGAGTCCCAGGAGCCTCTCACATCCCAGGCTTTTTGAACTTTCTAGAGGTTCTCCCCAACCCCCACTTTCCAATCCTCCCCTCAGCAGATTATAATTGCTCTGTTTTGGTTGTAATAATACCCAGTATTAATAGTACTCTGTAGCAACAATATCCAGAGGTTAGGGACAACTCCCAGTTGAGGAATGGGGCCACCAACAGTTCTCAAAATTTTAACCCAGAATTGCTATTGTCTAAAGGAAACACAGGGACAAAGAGTGAAACAGATACTGAAAGAAAGGTCATCCAGAGACTGCCCCATCTGGGGATTCATGCTAAATGCAACCACCAAACTTCCACACTTGCTGATGCCAAAAAGTGCTTGCTGACAGAAGCCTGATATGGATGTCTTCTGAGAGCCTCTGTCAGAACCTACTGATAATATTGTGGAGGCTTGAAGCCAACCATTGGACTGAGCACAGGGTCCCCAATGGAGGAATTAGGGGAAGGACTGAAGGAGCTGAAGGGTTTGCAACCTCATGGGAAGAACAACAATATCCAACCAACCAGACCCTCTCCCTTGCCCCCCAGAGTTTCCAGAGACTCAATCACCAACCAAAGAATACATGTGGAGGGATCCATGGCTCCAGCTGCATATGTAGCAGAGGATGGCCTTGTCTGGAATTAATGGGAGAGGAAGCCCTGGGTTTTGTTAAGGCTTGATGCCCAGCATAGGGTTACAATAAAGCAGTGGGGCAGGAGTGGGAGGGTGGGTGGGGGAGCACCCTCTTGGAGGTAGGGGAGGGGGTAGAATGGGGCAGTTCATGGAGAAACATTTGAAATGTAAATAAACAAAATAACCAATTAAAAAAGAAAAAATAACCAAATTAATAATAAAAATCAAACAAACAAAAAAGGAAAATTAACCACATTAATTAAATTAAGTATGCTGGCATTCTCAGAATTGTCTGAATATGTTTCTGACCTTCCTGAAAAGGCAGAATGTGCAGCTTTCTCTCTTCCAGGTTTCAGTATTATTGCTTTGAGCAGAAACCGATACATTTCAATGGAATACATTTTCAGTTTCACATAATTTAAATAAGGGCCATGTTCTAATATATTTGTGCTTATGCTGTAAAATCAAGATTCATGAGGTCTCAGGGAGAATCAGAAAATGAACATGTTATAAGTAAAGTCGCTAAGGGCTACAGAGGTAAGGAAGTTGTATCATGACAAATTATAAATCTGAAATATACGTCATATTGGATGAGATGATAATTGATACATGCAAAATTTAAACCCATTTAATTAGATTTTTCTACTATTTGAAAGAAAACACCATTGCTAAAATTTCTGCCTGCAAATATTGCCAAATATCACAATGCTTTCAATGATTTATAGCTGAGTTATATTTGATTTTACAATGAAACTTGTATGAAATTATTTGACATTCCCCTGTAATTTATCTATGCTAAAATAGACATTTTTAGAAATGTGATCTGTGCCTGGAGGTACAGCTTTCTGAATTGGTACAGATGCAAGATAATAACTTCAAACTTGAAACCCTCCTCAGTGACTAGGGTGCTAACTTAATTCGATTTGGGGGATTTTTCGATGTAACTGGTTGTCTTTACTGGTGGCGGCCATTTTTAATGCATATATTTTGTTTTAGTGTTTATTATTTTTAAAAGGAATACCTTTGTTAAAGAGTACAATGTTTTGTATTGTTTTGGATATCCCATGATGCTTCGGTAATGCTGAATGTGGCAGTGTTAACAATAATTAAATAAATATTCAATAATGGATGTTTTTCTCCATTTGCCTTTGTAGTTGATAATTAATGGTATAAATAAAAATAGTGTTAAAGCCGGGCTGTGGTAGCGCACACCTTTAATCCCAGCACTTGGGAGGCAGAGGCAGGAGGATTTCTGAGTTCAAGGCCAGCCTGGTCTACAGAGCGAGTTCCAGGACAGCCAGGGCTACACAGAGAAACCCTGTCTCGAAAACAAACAAATAGCAAACAAACAAACAAACAAACAAAAAACAACAACAAAAATAATAGTGCTAAAATAAATGTTATATATTTATATATGTCTCCTTAAGTTCTTTATAATTCACAAATCAGATTGTTTATCTATTTTTCTGTGCATGTAATAAGAACAAGGATCTGGAAGAAATGTGAGCATCTGAAATCCAATACCAAGACTTTGATTTCATTTTGAGATATTTAAAGCTAATATGCTTTGCCTTACATAGAACAATTGATTTGCATTATTGTGCTGGTTAAAAACACATAGTTGACATAGGTCTGGGGTAGTACTTAGTATGATTATAGCCCCTAGCAAAACAGTGTGCTAGGAGTGTTACTTGGTCAATATGATTTTTAAATTACCAACCTATGTATGGTTTCTTGTCCTCTTTTCCCACTGCTCTCTTCTAACTGCTTGCTGGCACCATCTCTGCAGTCATATCTACTCCTCTCCTACGGGCCGTTTTTCTTTCAGCCTTATCAACTTAAAATACTTCATTATTAATGATTTGATCACAATAGTCTTATTGATTTATTTGTTGTGGTGGGGTCTTATGCTTTGCCCTTTCTTTCATAGATTATTTCAATCTCAGGTGTTATATATCCTTCTCTCTAGACTTTACTTTTGTATTCTTTTACTATGCTCTTACATTTAATAACTGTTTAAATATCATTTTACTAAAAATTTGATTGGGGGTATTTGGACCAAATTATTTTTCCTGATAGTCTTGTTAAAATTAACCTTGAATTTATTTTTAGATGATTTTCACAATTTATAATTAAATATTGATTAAATTACCAGGTTACCAATTTTTTTAATTTTAAAAGAAGTAACTGGTGTAGGTAGACTAATCCCCCAGTTTACACTTTATATTTCAATCACTACACAATAATTTTGAGGAAAGAAAATATTGTCATATGAGCTTTACCTTGATGCAAATAATGATGTTTTGAATAGTATCTGGAAAAATTAGTTTGTGAATACATCAAATATTAATCATAGTGAATGCAAATGAGTTGCCCATCTTGATTTTAAATTGTTATTTTGGTGTTGGTGTTGAACTTAATGGGCATCATGTCACCAAGACATTGCACAAATTGTAATCTCTTTCCTTTGTCTGCAAACATAGAATTTTCTAAAACAATGGCAGAAATGCAATATGTTTGCAACAATCAAAGGCTATGTATGTAGGTATTGAAATAGGATAAAATAAAGTTAAGTTAGTTTCTTTTCCTATGTTTAAAGTTAGTAATCACAACTGACTCAGGCTGTATGCTTTTTGACCTGTGTGGGAGGATCCTCTTTTGGCTTTGTTCTTTGGTCAGTACAACTTCATGTAAGGTTATTTAGTGATAATATCTTACTTGTAAATTTATTACAGAAGCAAGACTCAATGTTACATTAGGTTTCTCTACTGTAAAAGCAAACGATACAGATATATTACAATTAATTTACAATTTTCAAAATTCTGTTGTAAAACTAGTTATCAAATAAAAGAACTATATCTGTAATTGTCATTATATTTGTGTGTGTGTGTGTGTGTGTGTGTGTGTGTGTGTGTGTGTGTGTGTGTGTGCTAGTGCACCCATGAGTGCAGATATGTTGGTATTTACATACTGCTTCGACAAAAATATGCCTGTATATTGAACAGTGACACATAATTTTACTCTGTTGTTGGTGTTTGTTTATTTGCCTGAGTTTGATTTTGCATATTCTCATTGACGATATTTTCCACCTTCCCTAGGGAAAACAGGCTTCCTTCTATGCTCCCCCAAATATACCAAATATCAAGGTGATAGCAATGTAAGCAAACCACAAATGAGCACATTGGACTTCCACTTTCTCTATAGAGAGGAACAATTACCAGTGCTGCTTTATTTACAAAACTGCCAAAAATTCTTCTGGGAGTTTCTGAAATATTTTACTAGAGAGATAAAACAAAACAAATCCCAGCTGGAATAAATATGTCTTAACAATGAAATTTAGGCCAACTTCATGATTTTAATCAACTTCATAAAGCCTAGTTAAAATGATAAGTAAAACGTATAACACATGTTTGCTTCAGCATTTTGATTGCTTTAACATATGTTACTAGGTTTGGTGAATTATTGGCTACAGTTTCAATTATCTCATACCTGGCATGAGGAAATGTTTGATTCTCTTCTTAATCAAGCATTTTCCTTTGGTTGTAAACATCTGACAGGTATGAAAAAAGGAACTCTAGTGAGTTATGCCAATGATTTAAATCAATGCTGAGACACAATATCCTCATTTATAAAAAAATACAGTTTAAAAGCTCAATGAATGAAATTTAACAACACTAATAGTATTATTTCAATGAAAAGTACCAATTTTACTATTATTGTTATTTTGTTATCCCTCCATTGATTTCTGTAGTGATGACTTTGGTTAAGCCACATCATTTTGGCTCCTGGTGAGTAGCACTTGAGCACCAGTCCAGGAGCAATCTTGATTTATAAATGAAAGACAAACAAACACACAGACCACACACCACACACACACACACATACACGCACACGCACACGCACACGCACACAAACTCACACACACACAGAGTTGCCAGAGTTGTGCACTGTTGCACATGTTAATTTTAAAATGCCCTGGCCAGCTCAGACTGGGCAGTTCTTCTCTCTTTTTTATTAATTAATTAATTAATTAATTAATTAATATTAGATATTTTGTTTATATATATTTCAAATGCTATCCCAAAAGTTCCCTATTCCCTCCCTCTGCCCTGCTCCCCTACCCACCCACTCCTGCTTCTTGGCCCTGGCATTCCCCTGTACTGGGGCATATAAAGTTTGCAATACCAAGGGGCCTCTCTTAATTCTCCACATGGCTAGCACACATTTTCTTCCGGTAATCCTGGCTTAATGCCCTCTAATTCTATATTTTATTTTTGTTGCCCTTGCTCCTTCTGGGCAGCTCCCTAGTCTTTGCTGCTCAAGACGCTCTGAACCGCCCTTTTAGTGGCTACATTCCTTCTCACCCACATTTCTGACGACTTCCCTTCTGCAGCTCTAAATTTTATCCATCTCCCTCCGAATCCCAGAGATTATTTTCCTTTCTCCCAGTTCATAGCCAGTGAAATCTAAAAGTTCTGCCCCCTCTTTCTGCCCACCCATTGGCCAATTGTTCTTTTTTCATTGATCAAAACCAGTTGGGATGGTGGGGCAGTCTCTGGATGGCCTTTCCTTCAGTCTCTGCTCCACACTTTTCCTCCATATTTCCTCCTGTGAGTATTTGTACACCCTTCTAAGAAGCACTGAAGCATCCACATTTTGGTCTTCCTTCTTCTTGGGCTTCATATGATCTGTGAATTAAATCTTGATTATTCTGTGCTTTTGGGCTAATATCCACTTATATGTGAGTACATACTGTGTTTGTTCTTTCGTGACTGAGTTACCTCACTTAGGATGATATTTTAAACTTCCATCCATTTGCCTGCGAATTTCATGAAGTCATTGTTCTTAATAGCTGAGTATTACTCCATTGTGTAAGTGAACCACATTTTCTGTATCCATTCCTCTGTAGAGGGACATCTGTATTGTTTCCAGATTCTGGCTATTATAAGTATGGTTGCTATGAACTTAGTGTAGCATGTGTCCATATTACATGTTCGAGCATCTTCTGGGTCTATGCCCAGGAGTAGTATAGCTGGGTCCTCGGGTAGTACTACATCAAATTTTCTTTGAAAGAGGCCCGTTACTGCTGTCTCATGAGAGGCTCTGACAAAGCCTGATAAATACAGATGCAGGTGCTGGCATCTAACCAATGGACTGTGTGTGGGGTCCAGATGGAGGAACTGGAGAAGGGACTGAAGTAGCTGAGAGGGTTTTCAGCCCTTTGGAGGGAGCAACAGTGTCAACTAACCAGACCCCTTGAGCTCCCTGGGACTGGACCACCAACCAAAGTGTACACAAGGAGGGACCCACGGCTCTTGCAAAATATGTGGCAGAGGATGGCCTTGTTGTTTTAGTTTAAACAAAAATTTAAACTCTAAGGTTTATGTTGATTTTAACCCAAAACTCAGAGCTGAGTGTTGCGAAGTGCTATGAGTTATTCACTGAAAGTTAAAATAATTTCAAATGAGAATTCATATTTAGGATTAGGGAGTGTGTATTTCTCTGCGGCGTAAGCCTTTAGAAGTTGCATAGGATACCACTTGATCTATTTTTACCTCTCTGAAAATAGTTGACAAATTGAATGTTTTGGAGACGAAGACCTGTCAGCACCACACTGAGCTCTCTGTCGTTGGGGCTCTTATCAGACAATAACAATGATTAAACTTGAATAGTATGTGCATTTGAATCTATAATTGAACGTCTTCAGCAGGATGACATTTTCTCACTTGGAATTTGATTGTAGGATCCTGATGTTCATCAAGAGCAAACATTCATACTACAGTGACTTATTCATGGTCCCAAGTTGGATCCTCAACATAGTCCTGTTGCAGCTGAAAACCTTTAAAGCAGAGACTAGAGGCAAATCCTCAAGGAGCTGAAAGTTATGTCTTATCGAAATGCAAGATATACATTAGTTTAAAAGTCCATATTGTGCATTTTTTTCCAGATTAGTATGTGTCCCCTAGGATTGATAGAAGCAGTAATTGTTGTTAATAAACCAGAGAAACACATTGTTCTTTACGTGCCATCAATGAGATGATGCTATCAGTTCTGGCAAACTGCCCATTGATGTTTCTCAAGTTGAAGGGGACACAGGGAAGGTAGATAGTGGTTAATCACAAAATGGAATTGCAATGTTTTCTGTTATCAGAACTTTGATTGACCAAGCTTTCATGTTATTGTATGCTGTATTATTCTGGGAATCTACAGTCCTCAGCAATTTTCAATAAGTACTGGCTTACATGTCTTTCATCTGACATTGCTAGTTCATTGCCTGGAGTAGAATGTGAATGTCAGTCATTTGAATTGATGATGGAATACAATGTAACTACCAACCTTTTGTTTTCCTTCTATACAGTGTCCTGTGACTAAAATTGTTATTCGTTTGTCCCTGTGAAAGAGTATGTTTCATTGGCAAAATAATATCAGCAATCAGTACACAAGAATGTTAGATGTAATTTTGGCTGGTGGTCTTATTTCTTTAAATTTCAATGGATGCTGACACAATAATCTCTGAGACCTATTGATTTCTAAGTCCATGATTTTCTCTGCCTTTGCCATGAGGACAAACATCAACTCAGATGTATATCTTGACCAAAACTCTATACTTAAATGCCTTCTAGTCTGCCTCACCTCACTTTATCTTATCAGGCTCTCTTTAATTTTCCTTTAGACAGATTGGGGATTGAACCAAGGGCCTCCTGCATCCTAGTCAGATATACTGCTATAGAAGGTCTACTTGACACTCAGGCTTCGATTTAAAGGTTTCTTCTTCTTCTTCTTCTTCTTCTTCTTCTTCTTCTTCTTCTTCTTCTTCTTCTTCTTCTTCTTCTTCTTCTTCTTCTTCTTCTTCTTGTTAATATATGTTTCTATTCCAAAAGCCTTAGTATACATTTCCTAATACTCTTATGAGTATTAGAGTCTTAGAAATTCCATTGTATTATACTTTCGTTATTGTTTTAGTACTTTGTTTTTGTTTCAGAAATAAAACTGCTAAAAGCTTAAGTTACTTACCTCATTTTTCCAGTTAAAATAGTAAGGAATCCAACATTAAATCCCATTCACATGAATCATGTAACTGAACAAATACTTTTTATAGTCTGTCTTCTGTAATTTGAAATTTATAAGGCTCACAGTGACATTGATTCCTCGGTACAGCCTATATATGAAACATATATATATAGATATAGATATAGATATAGAGATAGAGATAGAGATAGAGATAGAGATAGAGATAGAGATAGAGATAGAGATAGAGAGATATAGAGATATAGATATGTAGATATATAGAGATAGATAGATATAGAGATAGATATAGAGATATAGATATATATGGAGAGAAAGAGTATGTATGTATGTATGTATGTATGTATGTATGTATATGTAAGTGTACATTAATACAGATGTATACTGATTGATCTTGGATTTGACTAGCACCAATGGCATGTTGACGTACTTGGGAGACAAGAGGTCTCCCCATTAAACTTCATGTCACATGAACTATTTGGTTAACATAAATAAAATGGTCCTTGTAAGAATTCGAACTTCAGAAAACATTTATAAACATTTATTAAAATAGTAGCTAAAGAGAAGAAAATTAGGAATAGACATGTGATTCTTGGCTTGATATTTTACAGTGAAGAATGTGGTACACTATAAGTTAGAACCATTCTGAATTTTGAGGTTCTCAGTTGTAGCATAAGAGTTGGGCTCAATAAGCATTAATGTTTTTGGTTTAAAAAAATGTGACATTTGATTATTTTAATTCAATCAACTGGTTTCTTTATCTATTTATCTTTCTAAAAGTCTATCCATTATCTATCAATCGATCTATCTATATATTTTCTACCTATTTACCTATCATTTATCTATCCTATTTATTCCTCTGGCTGAACCCTTCAAAGCTCACTGCATGGCTTTTATTCTGTGTTATTTTTGTTACTTCTACAAATTATTTGACAGAAATAACAAAGCAGGTATGAAAGAATTTTGACACTAGTTCCAGAAGTTTGGTCTATTGTGGTAGAGAACATGTATGACACACCTCCAAGTTAGTAAGCATGTATCTCAGAGTTTCTTATTTCTTGTTAGATCAGAAAGTACAGAGTTAAGAATGCCATCATTTGGAAAAGAGGCCCCTTGGTATTGCAAACTTTATGTGCCCCAGTACAGGGGAAACACCAGGGCCAAGAAGTGGGAGTGGGTAGGTAGGGAAGAACAGTGTGTGTGGGGGGGAGAGTATAGGAGACTTTAGGGATAGCATTTGAAATGTAAATGAAGAAAATATCTAATAAAATTTTTTTAAAAATAGACCAGAATCAGCCAGTACTTTTTATCCTCAATGAACCACTTCTTTTACCTAAGGCCCCAGAGCCTCCCAAACAGCAACACCTGATAAAAAATGTTCAAGCACATGTTCTTTCTGAGGTACATTTCATATTCAAATTACAACATTCTCTCTCTCTCTCTCTCTCTCTCTCTCTCTCTCTCTCTCTCTCTCTCTCTCTCTCACACACACACACACACACACACACACACATTCACATGAATTGGCACATATGTGTTCTAACATACATGTACTCACACATACCATACATACATATATATGAATAAACAAAAGAAATGAAAAATATTCTGGAACAAGTTAGAACAAAGGAAGGAAAACAGTGAATGAAAGGAAGGAAGAAAAGAAAGAAGGAAAAAGGAAATGAACAAAGACAGAAAGAGAAGAAAGGAGATTTATACATATTCTCTGCTAAAAAACAGCTACAAACAACAACAACAAAAAAAATATTTGTCCACCATGCCATGCATGGTGAATTTCAAGCAGCATGAGCAAGAAAATGTAGCAAGAGATTTAACTCATCTACCTGAATTCCAATAACTTTGGTGACAATATTTTTCAATATTAAATAATGTTTTGAAATGTCTAAGAGTACGGTGAAACAATTTGTACAATTTATGTTAAATTAAGTGCCATGTTTTGTACTCATAGGTTTATCAAGATTTCCTATGCTCTTCTCTAGTTGTCTTGAGATTTTTACCTACTTCACTTTTTCTTTAATATGATTTGGAGGATGGTGTCAGAAATCTATCTATAACTTTTTTATTTGCTGTGATAAAAATTCCAGAGAAAGGTATCCTATGGGGAAAAATTCCTTATTTGGCTGAGGTCTCCAGGGTGTATTCTGTACTTATGGTGGCAAGAACTTCAGGCAAATGGTCACACTTCATCCACTCTGATTCCAAAGAGTAATAAACACTTGTGCTCAGCTCACTTTCTCCTTTTTATATAGTCTAGAATTTTTCCATCCACAGTATTCAGATTTTTTCCACTCCAATTAATCTAATAAAGGTAACACCATACAGGCACACCCAGAGACATGCCTTCCAGGAGACTCTAACTCTGCTTAGGCTGACTATTGAGATTAATCCTCACCATATATAATTGCTTTTTTTTTAATTGTCATTCTTCACAAGCTTTTGATGATTGAATAAGAACTTTGTCTTTTGTAATTGAATCTCAAATTCTGGGGTAAAATTATATGGAGTGATATTAATAAGCCCAAGAAGCAGTATAATAGTTTAATCAAGTCTATCTTTCATGATTACTCTTTCCTTCTTCATCATACTAGCAATGGAGTCATTCATAGTACAGGAGACACAAAACCTTTCTGATACATATTTCAGAGGAAGATGTAGAGTACAAATAAAAGAGAAATAATCAGACTCCAGCACTGGGGTGCCTTGCCCGCAGAGTCTCCAGACACCCGCAAGGAACCACACAGGATTCCCCACAGGATCCTAAGACCTCTGGTGAGTGGAACACAACATCTGCTCCAATCCAATCGCACAGGACCTGAGACTGCATTAACTAGGGAAGCAGATAACCCAGCCTGAGCAGGAGCACAAGTCCCTTCCGGCCCACTCCAGCACTGGGGTGCCTTGCCCGCAGAGTCTCCTGACACCCACAAGGAACCACACAGGATTCCCCATGGGATCCTAAGACCTCTGGTGAGTGGAACACAACTTCTGCCAGGAGGCAGGTTCAAACACCAGATATCTGGGCACCTTTCCTGCAAAAGGAGAGCTTGCCTGCAGAGAGTACTCTGACCACTGAAACTAAGGATAGAGCCAGTCTCCCAGGTCTGCTGATAGAGGCTAACATAATCACCTGAGGAACAAGCTCTAACCAGAGACAACTATCACAACTAGCACCAGAGAATACCAGATGGCAAAAGGCAAACGTAAGAATCCTACTAACAGAAATCAAGACCTCTCACCATCATCAGAACACAGCACTCCCAACCCACCTAGTCCTGGGCACCGCAACACAACCAAAAAGCTAGATCCAGATTTAAAAGCATATCTGATGATGATGGTAGAGGACATCAAGAAGGACTTTAATAACTCACTTAAAGAAATACAGGAGAATACTGCTAAAGAGTTACAAGTCCTTAAAGAAAAACAGGAAAACACAATCAAACAGGTAGAAGTCCTTAAAGAAAAACAAGAAAACACATCCAAACAGATGATGGAAATGAACAAAACCATACTAGACCTAAAAAGGGAAGTAGACACAATAAAGAAAACCCAAAGTGAGGCGAATGCTGGAGATAGAAACCCTAGGAAAGAAATTTGGAACCATAGATGCAAGCATCAGCAACAGAATACAAGAGATGGAAGAGAGAATCTCAGGTGCAGAAGATTCCATAGAGAAGATCGGCACAACAATCAAAGAAAATACAAAACGCAAATGGATCCTAACTCAAAACATTCAGGAAATACAGGACACAATGAGAAGACCAAACCTAGGATAATAGGAGTTGATGAGAATGAAGATTTTCAACTTAAAGGACCGGCAAATGTTTTCAACAAAATTATAGAAGAAAACTTTCCAAACCTAAAGAAAGACATGCCCATGATCATACAAGAAGCCTACAGAACTCCAAATAGACTGGACCAGAAAAGAAATTCCTCCTGACACATAATAATCAGAACAACAAATGCACTAAATAAAGAGAGAATATTAAAAGCAGTAAGGGAGAAAAGTCAAGTAACATATAAAGGCGGGCCTATCAGAATTACACCAGACTTTTCACCAGAGACTATGAAGAGCCTGGACAGATGTTATACAGACACTAAGAGAACACAAATGCCAGACCAGGGTACTATACCCAGCCAAACTCTAATTACCATAGATGGAGAAACCAAAGTATTCCAAGACAAAAACAAATTCACACATTGTCTTTCCAGGAATCCAGCCCTTCAAAGGACAATAACAGAAAAAAACCAATACAAGGACGGAAATCGCGCCCTAGAAAAAGCAAGAAAGTAATCCCTCAACAAACCATAAAGAAGACAGCAACAAGAACAGAATGCCAACTCTAACAACAAAAATAAAAGGAAGCAACAACTACTTTTCCTTAGTATCTCTTAATATCAATGGACTCACTTCCCCAATAAAAAGACATAGACTAACAGACTGGCTACACAAACAGGACCCAACATTCTGCTGCTTACAGGAAACCCATCTCAGGGAAAAAAACAGACACTACCTCAGAGCAAAAGGCTAGAAAACAATTTTTCAAGCAAATGGTCTGAAGAAACAAGCTGGAGTAGCCATTCTAATAACGAATAAAATCGACTTCCAACCCAAAGTTATCAAAAAAGACAAGGAGGGACACTTCATAATCATCAAAGGTAAAATCCTCCAAGAGGAACTCTCAATACTGAATATCTATGCTCCAAATGCAAGGGCAGCCACATTCATTAAAGACACTTTAGCAAAGCTCAAAGCACACATTGCACCTCACACAATAATAGTAGGAGACTTCAACACACCACTTTCATCAATGGACAGATCGTGGAAACAGAAACTAAACAGGGACACAGTGAAACTAACAGAAGTTATGAAACAAATGGACCTGACAGATATCTACAGAACATTTTATCCTAAAACAAAAGGATATACCTTCTTCTCAATACCTCATGGCACCTTCTCCAAAATTGACCATATAATTGGTCCAAAACCGGCCTCAACAGATACAAAAATATTGAAATTGTCCCATTCATCCTATCAGACCACCATAGACTAAGGCTGATCTTCAATAAAAACATAAATAATGGAAAGCCACCATTCACGTGGAAACTGAACAACACTCTTCTCAATGATACCTTGGTCAAGGAAGGAATAAAGAAAGAAATTAAAGACTTTTTAGAGTTTAATGAAAATGAAGCCACAAAATACCCAAACCTATGGGACACAATGAAAGCATTTCTAAGAGGGAAACTCATAGCTCTGAGTGCCTCCAAAAAGAAACTAGAGATAGCACACACTAGCAGCTTGACAACACATCTAAATGACTAAATGTTCTTGACAAAAAGGAAGCAAATTCAACCAAGAGGTGTAGACAGCAGGAAATAATCAAACTCAAGGGCGAAATCAAGCAAGTGGAAACAAGTAGAACTATTCAAAGAATTAACCAAACATGGAGTTGGTACTTTGAGAAAATAAGATAGATAGATAAACCCTTAGCTAGACTCACTAGAGGGCACAGGGACAGCATCCTAATTAACAAAATCAGAAATGAAAAGGGAGACATAACAACAGATCCTGAAGAAATCTAAAACACCATCAGATCCTTCTACAAAAGGCTATACTCAACAAAACTGGAAAACCTGGACGAAGTGAACAAATTTCTAGACAGATACCAGGTACCATGTTAAATCAGGATAAAGTTAAGGATCTAAACAGTCCCATATCCCCTAAAGAAATAGAAGCAGTCATTAATAGTCTCCTAGCCAAAACAAGCCCAGGACCAGATGGGTTTAGTGCAGAGTTCTACCAGACCTTCAAAGAAGATCTAATTCCAGTTATGCACAAACTATTCCACAAAATAGAAATAGAAGGTACTCTACCCAAAGCATTCTATGAAGCCACAATTACTCTGATACCTAAACCACAGAAATTCCAACAAATATAGAGAACTTCAGACCACTTTCCCTTATGAATATCGATGTAAAAATCCTCAATAAAGTTCTTGCTAACCGAATCCAAGAACACATCAAAACAATCATCCATCCTGACCAAGTAGGTTTCATCCCAGGGTTGCAGGGATGGTTCAATATACGGAAATCCATCAACGTAATCCAGTATATAAACAATCTCAAAGACAAAACCACATGCTTATCTCGTTAGATGCAGAGAAAGCATTTGACAAAATCCAACACCCATTCGTGATAAAAGTCTTGGAAAGATCAGGAATTCAAGGCCCATACCTAAACATGGTAAAAGCAATCTACAGCAAACCAGTAGCCAACATCAAAGTAAATGGTGAGAAGCTGGAAGCAATCCCACTAAAATCAGGGACTAGACACGGCTGCCCATTGTCTCCCTACATATTCAACATAGTACTTGAAGTCCTAGCCAGAGCAATTCGACAACAAAAGGAGATCAAGGGAATATAAATTGGAAAAGATGAAGTCAAAATATTATGCAGATGATATGATAGTATATATAAGTGACCCTAAAATTTCCACCAGAGAACTCGTAAACCTGATAAACAGCTTCCTTGAAGTAGCTGGATATAAAATTAACTCAAACAAGTCAATGGCCTTTCTCTACACAAAGAATAAACAGGCTAAGAAAGAAATTAGGGAAACTACACCCTTCTCAATAGTCACAAATAATATAAAATATCTTGGCGTGACTCTAACTAAGGAAGAGAAAGATCTGTATGATAAGAACTTCAAGTCTCTGAAGAAAGAAATTAAAGATCTCAGAAGATGGAAAGATCTCCCATGCTCATGGATTGGCAGGATCAACATTGTCAAAATGGCTATCTTGCCAAAAGCAATCTACAGATTCAATGCAATCCCCATCAAAATTCCAACTCAATTCTTCAATGAATTAGAAAGATTAATGTGCAAATTCATCTGGAATAACAAAAAACCTTGGATAGCAAAACCTCTTCTCAAGGATAAAAGAACCTCTGGTAGAATCACCATGCCTGACCTAAAACTGTACTACAGAGCAATTGTGATAAAAACTGCATGGTACTGGTATAAAGACAGACAAGTAGACAAATGGAATAGAATTGAAGACCCAGAAATGAACCCACACACCTATGGTCACTTGATCTTTGACAAGGGAGCTAAAACCATCAAGTGGAAGAAGGACAGCATTTTCAACAAATGGTGCTGGCACAACTGGTTGTTATCATGTAGAAGAATGTGAATTGATCCATTCCTATCTCCTTGTACTAAGGACAAATCTAAGTGGATCAAGGAACTACACATAAAACCAGAGACACTGAAACTTATAGAGGAGAAAGTGGAGAAAAGCCTCGAAGATATGGGCACAGGGGAAAAATTCCTAAATAGAACAGCAATGGCTTATGCTGTAAGATTGAGGATTGACAAATGGGACCTCATGAAACTGGAAAGCTTCTGCAAGGCAAAAGACAACATCAATAAGACAAAAAGGCCAACAACAGATTGGGAAAGGATCTTTACCTATCCTAAATCAGATAGGGGACTAATATCCAATATATATATATAAAGAACTCAAGAAGGTGGACTCCAGAAAATCAAATAAGCCCATTAAAAATTGGGGCTCAGAGCTAAAAAAAGAATTCTCATCTGTGGAATACCAAATGCCTGAGAACCACCTGAAAAAATGCTCAGCATCCTTAATCATCAGAGAAATTCAAATCAAAACAATCCGGAGATTCTATCTCACACCAGTCAGAATTGCTAAGATCAAAAATTCAGGTGACAGCAGATTCTGGCTAGGATGTGGAGAAAGAGGAACACTCCTCCATTGTTGGTGGAATTACAAGCTTGGACAACCACTCTGGAAATCAGTCTTGCCGTTCCTCAGAAAATTGGACATAGTACTACTGGAGGATCCCACAATACCTCTCCTGGGCATATATCCAGAAGATGTCCCAACCGCTAAGAAAGACACATGCTCCACTATGTTCATAACAGTCTTATTTATAATAGCCAGAAGCTGGAAAGACCCCAGATGCCCCTCAACAGAGGAATGGATACAGAAAATGTGGTGCATTTACACAACGGAGTACTACTCAGCTATTAAAAAGAATGAATTTATGAAATTCCTAGGCAAATGGTTGGACCTGGAGGGCATCATCCTGAGTGCGGTAACACAATCACAAAAGAACTCAAATGATATGTTCTCACTGATAAGTGGATATTAGCCCAGAAACTTAGTGTACCCGATATATAAGATACAATTTGCAGAACACATGAAACTGAAGAAGAAGGAAGACCAAAGTGTGGACACTTTGCCCCTTCTTAGAATTGGAAACAATCACCCATCGAAGGAGTTACAGAGACAAAGTTTGGAGCTGAGACAAAAGGATGGACCTTCTAGAGACTGCCATATCCAGGGATCCATCCCATAATTAGCCTCCAAAGGATGACACCATTGCATACACTAGCAAGAGTTGGCTGAAAGGACCCTGATATAGCTGTCTCTTGTGAGACTATGCTGGGGCCTAGCAAACACATAAGTGGATGCTCACAGTCAGCTATTGGATGGATCACAGAGCCCCCAATGGAGAAGCCAGAGAAAGTATCCAAGGAGCTAGAGAAAGTACCCAAGGAGCTAAAGGGATCTGCAACCCTGTAGGTGCAACAACATTATGAAGTAACCAGTACTCCGGAGCTCTTGACTCTAGCTGCATATGTATCAAAAGATGGCCTAGTTGGCCATCACTGGAAAGAGAGGCCCATTGGACACGCAAACTTTATATGCCCCAGTACAGGGGAATGCCAGGGCCAAAAAATGGGAATGGGTGGGTAGGGGAGTGGGGGGGGGTATGGGGGACTTTTGGGATATCATTCTAAATGTAATTGAGGAAAATATATAATAATAAAAAAAATATTTTAAAAAATCAGAAAAGTATAAGAACCTACACTGATTTTAGGACCAAATTGGTGCTGTGATACAGTGCTACAAATTTTTGCTAGTATTAAATTACAAAAGAACAGTTTCAGCACATATTAAAAGGCCATCTAATGTGCCAAATATATAATACCTACATATTATATGTCAGAATTACCTTTGAAAGTTGAGCAATTTTATAGTTTTTAATTTACATTCAAGTGAAATGTAGATTGTACAACTATGAAATTAATATGCATTCTCTACCAGATTTAGAATAATGAATGTTGCCTGTTATTTTGCTACTAAGAAAGTGTAGCTCAAATATATTATAGTAAAGACTAAAATTTAGATGTTTCCCACAACAAAGGCCACCACATACCTGCAGTCAGCATCCATGGTTATGTGGCAGTAAAGTACATGTGTGTGTGTGTGTTTGTATATATATATAATGTTTATTTTAAGAATACATAAAAGGAAAAGGAAGGATTTTTCAACTTGTTATTCAGATATGTCAAAGAGGAAAAAAAATTTCCAATGAGTAAGCAGCATGTGTTGTTGGAATTAGCAGGTTGGAATAAATAAGAATGCATCCTTCTCCAGAGCTCCATCTTCTCTCTTCCCTGCATGGTTCCTTTATACATATTGGTGTATCTTTGTTTACTTCATGTTATATATTCCAATCTAAAGATCTGGAACTAGCAACTGCAAAAAATAGAGATGATGCTGTATTTGTCTTCCTGGGTAGTAGCCATGGGACTATTTCAAGGGGAACATTTGGACAAAGTGGTCTGGCTTAGCACGCACATCTCAAGTTCTCAAAAAATAGATTCAAATACATGTATGTAACAACAATTAATGAAAATATAGGTCAAAAATTTTCAAGAGAGCAAAGAGGGGGACTTTATATTCATGTTTGGAGGGAATAAAGGAAGGGTAAATAATGCAATTATATTTTAATATCAGGAAATTAAAAATAAAAACATTTGACCAGTTTAGAAAGTATTTAATGACTGTTACAAGTCAGACCCTTCTTGAAATTTAGAGTGACTCAAATGTAGAAGCTTCCAGAAGAACCTGTGTATATAATGGGCAGGAAAATGAGTCAAGAATATTCCCGTATACGGGATGATAAAACTGGAAGAAAGGAAGTAATGGAGAAGTATTATCAAGGGTTGTATGAAGAGTTGATAATTCGGGTATTTGAGTGAGGGCTCTACAAAAGAACTCTTTAATCTCTTTGTGAACTATGCTTCAATACCACTTCTCTATCACTCTCCTAATGGACATTCTAAAATCATTTGCTCTAGGAAGATAATCGGGTTTCCTCCTTCCATTCACATGTGCTACTCTTCCTGTTCATGGCTTTGACTTATAACACTGCTGCTTACCTAGACATTCAGGTTACAAATCATCACAGCTCATGAAGGTTAATGGTTACACTTCAAACTGACTAAATCTGGCCTCCTGGGTTTCTGTCTTTTTCTTATTTCTGGGTCTATCTCTGAAGAAATCCTAAGATTTTTAACATTAGCTTGTTAGGCTTAATAAAGCCTTGCCTAGTGTGAGGAACATATTCTGTTGAAAGCCTGACTAGAGTAAAATAATCAATCAAACATATAAACATAAAAACAAGTCAAGAAAGGAAGAATTTACACATTCTGCATCTTTACCTGATTGCTTGAACTGGAATAAAAAGCATTTCCCACCCTTCATCTGAGCCTTACAGTGTTGGTAAGCCTGGAACTTAGTCCTGAAAACTCTGCAGTATTTATTTTGGATAAGCCTAGTGCAAGCTTGTAGTTCCAAGTCTTCAGGAAAAGCAATGATTTGAAGGCAAGCATTAGCCCCCAAAGCAAGATCAATATCCGTCTGGACACAGGGTAATCCAGGTTTAAAACAATGAAACAAAGGAACAGAATTCGCCCCCTGTGCTCCCTGCTTCCTGGGCTTAGGCGCTTGGATGCTAACTTACACCACTGGCTGTTTGGGTTTGTAGGATGATTCAGTTAGGAACTAGCACACAAGCTTTTCCAGGTCCAAAGCTTGAAAGTGGCAGATTTTAGAACTTATTCTCCTAGGGTGTGTAATTTATCAGATTACATGTCTTTTTAGAAATTTCAAAATATATTGTGCTTCAAAACACAATAAGAACAAAATGTCATATACAAGCCTGTTGATAAAATTTGAGCTATACTTGAGGTGTCAGGGGAAATGTTACCTTAAAGAACATGCCATTCCTTTATTAAAAAAAAAAAAAAATCAAGGCGGGGGGGGGAGTAACTAAAACTGCCAAAATCAACTTTATGAGAATTCTGTAACTAACTAAAAATCCCAAAAGTTTGAAAATAGTCAGTTATAAAAATGGAATCTCTGAAATAACACTGAGATGTGTAATTTTTTAACTAATTCTTCACCCTCACTGGTAGGCCATGAAATAAATAAAAACATTTTCAGCACCAACAAGTGGAGAAAACATAGCAAACCATATTCTGAATTGATTTTCATAAGAACATATCTGAGGACAGAAAGGGCTGGTCTATTGAACCTGATTATGATCTCTGAGCTAAAACTAAGTATGAGAAACAGGCTAAAACATTTACAGGAGATTCAGGAACAAATGGGAAAATGATAATACAATTATTGAGATACAAGCCTGAGAAATGGTAGGCTTTTGGGAATTACTGGGTTTGAAAAGCTCTGATATAGTATTGGGAATCTTGAAGACAGTTTAAAGATCAGAGAAAATGTGAGAAGAATCTAATGTTAGCTCTGAGTATATTTGAGGCTGTCTATGAAGGCTGATGTACAAGTAAGACTTACAAACTGCCCTTGTCTGTGTTGAAGACTTGAAGACCTGTCTCAAGGTAAACCTTTATGAAGAGTTAGAAACTTCTTAGCTTTTTTTCTATGGAATATATTTGTTATTCCTATTTTTCATACATTTATGTTTAAGGGTATATAAGAAAATATCCTTTCAAATGTTAACTACTCCTACACTACTAATGAAACATTACAAAGGAGAGTCATTTTCATAAGACTATAATCATATATAAGATGGATATTTAGTCAGGAATAAATGCCAGGCATTTGGAGTCCACAATACAACACAGTTTCAATAATATCAATGTTTTTCTTGTAGCATTGTATTGAATTCCTCAAATTGTAGGTGTTTTAGTGTAATGTTTTCATTACTTCATTTGTTTCAATTAGTGCTTCTCTAAAAATATCTCAGTAGAGCAAAACTTCAGGGCAAGCAACTTAAATGCCATCATGAATAGTGTCCTTCCTTGATTGATTTTTCTGAGACTCCACAGCTAAGTAGATCTTCAGGTCAATATCTCCAATCCTTTTTTGTATAAACTGTAAAAATCTAAATCTCAGTATCACATAATCATCAGATATATCAACTTAGTAATTAGCTGATTATATATTTATGTATCACTTATAAACACATGAAATATACATCTAAATTATATACTTTTATAAGCATACACTGAACTTAATATATCTTATATATTCCAACAATCACAAGAGCTTGGTCATTTTGCATAGAGTATGAGAATATAGTGAAAAGAATATATATATATCATGCACATATGTATATAATAGTTACACATATATGTAATTTTTTTCATTTCTGACATTGTATTATATATTATTGCTATCATAAAGTGGCCCAAATACACATAACTTATTGGAGAAACCTGTTTCTTTAGCTTATAAGTTTAAGTAACAGTCTATCACCAGCAGTAAGACACAGTGGCAGAACTTGAGATAGCTGATCACATCAACTATACCTTCAAATCTGCAGAGTATGCGTACATGAGTATGTATAGTGAAACATTATATTCATTTTCTCTATCTCTCTGTCTCTTTTTCTCTACTTCTTTCCTACTATCCTCATATAAATCCATGATCCGAATCCTGTTCACAGTGGGGTTGTCTACATCTGCTAAACTCATGGAGACATTCTCCAGAGACGTTTCCTCAGTTCAGTATGATCATGACAAATGCACTTTGACTCTCTTTTCCCAGTTGATTCTATGAGAGTCAAGTTGACAACTAAAATTAGCACCTACATTCATGTAGTATTTAAGTAACAGATTTCAAAATTCAACTTAGAATGATATAGTAAACAGGAGTTATAAATATACAATAAGTTCCAGCTTTACTTTATTTGTTCAGAAGATTATCACTAGGAGGACAAAGGATATGTCATCAAGTCAGTCTCATTAAAAACTGTAGCACATTTTTGTCACTCAATGTAATTTTAAAAGCCAGGTTTTTAACTATAATGATTTGGTATTTCAATAGAAAAATTTCTCTTTTTTGTTTAAATCATTTATTTTAATATCCCGATATATCTTAAATGAACCGCATATGCTTGCTTGAAAAGGAATTCTTTTCCCTATATAGAATATAAGGATATTCTTCTCTAATTAACAACAAAAATATACTGTGATGTACTGTTATGTAGTTAAAATATATGACATTAAAATTGATATATAATATTACTTCTTTATTAATGCACCAAATATAATCAGTATATTTTTTAAATACCATGTTCCAAAACTCTGGATTTTCCTCATATTCAATACTGTTTTTTGATTAAGATAATATTATCAAAGAAACTGTAGGAAAAGAAAGTAATCCTAAGCTAATGTTGCCCTACTTAATAATTAATTCTTTATAAGGAAATGATCAGTCATATATATTTCATACAGAAGGTTTCGTTATTGTGCTGTAGCAATTTTATAGATGAATAATGAACCATTCTAGCTAAGTAATGAGGCAATATTTGATTTACAGAGGAATCCAAAAATTGAAAATATTTGTATGTGTTGTTTTTCTGTGTGTATACGTGTATGTGTCTAAGGGGGTTGGAAATATATAGTTGTGATTGGGTGCATAAGGATTAAAACAGGCTGTACAAAATAAAAAAATAAAAATGATTTCAAAATTATGTTTATGATTAAAAGAGTTAAGAAAAAACAAAATATACATGAAAACAAAAAAGGTATGGGGTGATTAAATACAATGAATAAGAGGTTGGAGAAATGGCTCAGGGTAAGAATATTAGATACCCTTCCAGAAAACCTAAGTTGCATTCTCAGCACCTACATGATCGTTTACAAACATGTGTAACTCCCGGCCCAGGAGTTCTCTTCTGTCCTTCGTTGGCACTGGATGGACAGTGCACCCATATACATAACATAATAATAAATGTTACAACCTGCAGAGTGTAAGAAGTGTGAAAAGCAGAAATGCCCACGTGAAGATGCTTCAACCCCACTTAGAAGTTGGAAGGAAATAATCATGGGAGGCAGAAGGAGGGAGGGATCTGGGAGGGAGAGGGGAGGGGGAGGGGAAAGGAGAAGCAAGATCAGATATGAGGTGGGGGGGATGGGGGCAGGAGGAAAGCCGGGGGGGGGGGCAATGGAAATAAGCAGCCTTAGGGAGTAGGGGGTGGAGGGACCCTCTAGAGAGTACCAGAGACTCAGGAGGTGAGGCATTATCAGAACTCATGGGGGTGAACTTAACCCAGCATGGGAAAAGGGAACTCAAAAAGTACACCTGCAATATATAGATAGAACCTCAAGTGAAGGGACAAGATAAAATACCCACAGGCAAAATACCTGACACAGAATTGTTACTATCTAAAAGATCTGCAGTGACAAAGATGGAGAAGAGACTGAAGGAAAGGAGGTCCAATGACTGACCCAACTTGGGATCCATCTCATGGGGGAGGGAGGAGTATCAAGGCCTGACACTCCTGTACTGATGTGCTTACTAACAGGAGCCTGGCAAGGCTGTTTTCTAAGAGGCCTCACCAGCAGCTGACTGAGACAGAAGCATATACTTACACCCAACCATTGGACTGAAGTCAGGGACCCAATGGTTGAATTAGGGGAAAGATTGAAGAAGCCGAAAGGGAGAGTAACCCCATAGGAAGACCAGCAGCCTCAACTAAACCTGACATGAGGGAGCTCCCAGAGACTGAGCCACCAACCAGGCACATATGTGGGCTGGTCTGAGGCCCCTGGAACATATGTAAAAGAGATCTGGCTGGTCTAACCTCAGTGGGAAAAGATGCTCTTAATACTTGAGAGCTTTGAGTCCCCAGGAAAGGAGGAGAGCTGGTAGTGGGAAGAGCAACCTCTTGGAAGCAAGGGAGTGAGGAACTAAGGGAGGGAGAACTGAGAGGGTCAACAACTGGAGAGTAAATAAATAAAATAATTTAAATTAAAAAATAGTAATAAACAAAAATTTTAAACCTGTAAAAACAACAAAAAAAGAAGAGAAAAGAAGAGAAGAGAAGAGAAGAGAAGAGAAGAGAAGAGAAGAGAAGAGAAGAGAAGAGAAGAGAAGAGAAGAGAAGAGAAGAGAAGAGGAAGGAAAAAGAAAAATTGAAAGTACCCAGGCAGAAGACTATTTCCTAGAAGAAATAACTGAAGAATTTTGGGAAAGTAATGTTCTACCTTCAACAGAGAAACACCATTTTATACAGAAGCAGTGTGTTATAAATAGGCTTAGGAAGCAATGAATACCAGCATACAAGGCAAAGTTATTAATAGATGTGAAGCTAAGGTTGTTCTATGTCCCTCAGGCATGTGTGTATGTGTTTGTGTGGGTATGGGTTTCCCTGGGTTTGTGCAAGTGCTCTCTCCCTTTCTTCCTCCTTTCCTTTCTTCCACCCTTCCTTCTTTCCTTCATTTCCACTCTTATCTATCTCCATCTCTCACTTTTGCTCTCTCTAACTAACCAATTTATAAATCCAGAGTTCACTGCTTATTATCTGCCCTTTTCCTCTCATCTCCATTTCAGATTCAGCATGTTCTGTAGGTCAGCACAGTCAAAGTTAACCATTGCTTCTCCTTTTACTTTCTGCCAGGTGAAACCAAAAGAGAATGAAATTAGGAAGTTAGGCACATTGCAGAAACATAAACTTACTTAAAACTTATTGCATTTTCGCTCAGTTAAAATAAATAAGACAGATTCACTGCCAAAGAAGCACAAAGATGGATTTTTCTCGAAAATACCCTATGAAAATAAGAAAACAACAATGGAGAGCAAATTAGCAAATCTTAAAG
Organism: Mus musculus; assembly: GCF_000001635.26. Taxonomy (NCBI): domain Eukaryota; kingdom Metazoa; phylum Chordata; class Mammalia; order Rodentia; family Muridae; genus Mus; species Mus musculus. Next base: position 80,327,570 of record NC_000071.6, on the reverse strand, counting down.
ATGATTGACAAGCCAAGCTGGCTTTCTTTCACATACCAATCTGACTTTATGTCATCATTTTATTTCACATCCCAGCATGCTTATGTATTATAAAAGGGGAGTTATCTATACATTTCTTCAAGTATTACTATCTTGACTAAGTCAATAACATACAAAACACATAGTTCCTAAAGATAACTTATTTATAAGAAGATTTCCTGAAAACTAGAAACATGCAAGATGAATTGCTATAATTTATATTTTAATAGTTCTTTTACTTTCAAATGAATTCCTTTTTCATTTTCTTCATGTTATGTGGTCCAACATGTACTGCTGAGTAGGAAGGAAATCTTTTATAGCTACATTAACATCATATGGCCAGTAAGGGTTATTTCGTTCACCCTGGAGTCATAATTTATTACTCTGGATATTTTTATTAGTTTGAAAGAGTCAGTGCTAACATTCCCTGTGCACTAATATGGTCAGACTTATTGCTGGGAAACTGCTATGGAGTTCTCAGTGAATAATATTCTATAAACATAATTTGATGATGTTTTAATAGCAGAGGGTGGATAATAACTGTGCTTTCCAATGTGCTGAGTAGAAAAGCCTCTTTAATGCCTTGTTCTATTGAGGTCTTAATTCTACAAGATGACTCTAGCTAAGTCTCTGGCAGAAAGATACCACCAGGTATCTTTATGCATTGTGTTTGTGCATGCATAGAACTTCCAAAGAACAAGGTATCATGCCTTATTTCTATTTGTGGCTGATGTGTGGATGACACTATTTATTTACAAGCTTATCAAGAACTAATATGACAACTGCAGTAGACCCATCACTGTCATAGATTTCCTCCAACTTTCTCACTAGCCTTTTAAAAAGAATCTATCTACAAATATAGTCGGAACAAACTAATTATTCTTTCCTTACTTCAATGAGCAAAGAAAAACGTCCTATACAACTTGTTTAAAATGTGATGTGGTATTCATTAAAGTCCTCTAAACATTCTCTTTCGTTTTACATTTATACTTCATTCCCTTGGCCTATTCTTTCATATTATACTTTTCTGAACCCAAGACTGTAGTAAACTCATGTCTTAGCATTAGGATAGTAAGTTTACTGACACAAATTTGAAAATGAATGGAAAACACATTGTTTTAATAGAGTCATATTAATTATTGAAGTATCTTTATAAGGCAAATTGGGAAAATTTGCACCAGAGAAAATTTCCAAGGCTCCAAGAAATTAGTATTTTTAAGATAATATATTGGCTTTTCTTCTTACCCATTTTAAGTTGAGACGAAAGGATGGACCATGTAGAGACTGCCATATCCAGGGATCCACCCCATAATCAGCATCCAAACGCTGACACCATTGCATACACTAGCAAGATTTTATCGAAAGGACCCAGATATAGCTGTCTCTTGTGAGACTATGCTAGGGCCTAGCAAACACAGAAGTGGATGCTCACAGTCAGCTAATGGATGGATCACAGGGCTCCCAATGGAGGAGCTAGAGAAAGTACCCAAGGAGCTAAAGGGATCTGCAACCCTATTTGTGGAACAACATTATGAACTAACCAGTACCCCGAAGCTCTTGACTCTAGCTGCATATGTATCAAAAGATGGCCTAGTCGGCCATCACTGGAAAGAGAGGCCCATTGGACTTGCAAACTTTATATGCCCCAGTACAGGGAAACGCCAGGGCCAAAAAGGGGGAGTGGGTGGGTAGGGGAGTGGGGATGGGTGGGTATGGGGGACTTTTGGTATAGCATTGGAAATGTAAATGAGCTAAATACCTAATAAAAATGGAAAAAAAAGAGAAAAGTGTAAACACACACAATGACAGGCAGACCGACCGACAGACAGACAGACAGACAGACAGACACACACACACACACACATACACATTGCTTTGTTCTGTAAAAATTAGAAGAGTTCTAGCCAAGTGCATGTTTTCTTATACTGCTGATTGAAGAAAAACATTCATACTTTTCTACATTTTTTTATTAAATCAAATGAAAAACTTGAGTATACTACAAATATAATGGGAGAGAAATCTCCCTGTGCAATCTGGAAAAAGAACAAGGACTCAGTTTTATTCATGTGACGTTTGAGCTTCTAGGATATTCTTCAATAAACTGTACAGTAGGTACTAATGCACTTACAGTGTCACATAAGATGTCACATTCAATCCTCCTTTGGTCCCTCAGCAAGAACAATTGGTTATTCTTCAGTTGCTATGCTGAACACTATGAGGAAGAAGAAGGCTTCTCAAAGGAAGTGTTTATGTTTGTGCTTCCAGATGTGTAAACGTCCGTTATGATAGTGGGCCACAGCATTGGGTTTCAGTGCTAACAGGAGTACGAAACTGGGTTCACAATCTCAAGTGAAAGCAGTTCATAGAGTTTACAAACAAGGAGTGGGCTGCAACTACAGAAATTCAAAGATCCTCCCTATTGTTCTTCCGTGAGCAATGATTATCTCAAAATGTCCACAATTTCTCTACAATAGCCCCTGGAACAGTGTTCAGTTATCTAGTCCATGGGAAACATCTCTCACTTAAATCACTTTAAAGTCCTAGTATTTAAATTTTTATTTTTCTACCTATATCTACAGATTGTTAATGAAGGAACAATGTCCACATGCATCCACATAAGTTCAAATATATGCCTATTTACTGCTTAAATTCATGTTCTTGTGCTAGTTTAGTAAGCAGTATCTACTTAATTGCTCTTAACTGGGGCTTAATGGTCCACCCCTAAGAGGGCTTTACAAGACTGTACTGCATACAACTATGTGAACTATGGAAGCCCCGTTCAAGAGTTTTCAGAAGGGGAAGTATATGAGCAACTTGGTTAGAGAACTTTCTTAAGTGTTTAAAGAAAACTGTGGCTGTGTTTTACCTTTGCTTAAGAATCTCTTATATTTAGCCAGAAGTTATTTCTTTTTTCCCTCTTTTTTATTAGATATTTTCTTCATTTACATTTCAAATACTATCCCAAAGCCCCCTATACCCTCCCCCTGCTCTGCTCCCCAACCCAACCACTCCTGCTACCTGGCCCTGGCATTAACCTGTACTGGGGCATATGATCTTCACAAGACCAGGGGCCTCTCCTCCCATTGATGGCTGACTAGGCCATCCTCTGCTACATATGCAGCTAGAGACACGAGCTCTGGGGAGTGAGCGGGAGGTACTGGTTAGTTCAACTTGTTGTTCCTCCTATAGGGTTGCAGACCCCTTTAGCTCCTTGGGTACTTTCTCTATCTCCTTCATTAGGGGCCCTGTGTTCCATCCAATAGATGACTGTGAGCATCCACTTCTGTATTTGCCAGGCATTGGCATAAACTCACAACAGAGAGCTATATCAGGTTTCTGTCAGCAAAATCTTTCTGGCATGTGCAACAGTGTCTGGGTTTGGTGGTTTTATATGGGATAGATCCCCAGCATAATATTGACTGTGGTACTTGGTTAGCAGTAACCATTTTTCTGTGGATCTACAGTGAAAAAGAGGGAGCAGAGAGAAAAAGAAATACAAGGATGTACAGCTTGAGGAGAAAAGGATTGCCAAGTAATTTAATGTAGGAGCCAAGGCTTGTACTTAACAAGGTAAAGAGAGGCCAATTTTGCAATGAAATAAAAGAGTGACTCCCTCAGGTGAGACCCAAACAGCCAATCTTTCAATTTGTAAAAGGAAAAGGCCTGAGGGATTTCATAGTCCTAAAACCCAATACTAAATCAACATTTATGCAAATGTCATTGAAGGAGGGTACCAGGCTCTGTCCCAAGCTGGCAGCAATATAAGGCAGTGTTGGCAATATGCATGTTGTTTTAGAGCTGTGATGCATATGAGGAAAGGGGTTGTGGAATCGTCCTCCATGTTTAAGGAGAACTGATATGGCCAGGTAGTAAGCACTGCCTTTGCCTTTTATAAAGTTACTATCAAATCTCAATTTCGGTACCTGTGAGAACATGACTCACTGTTATTTCACCAGAAGAAGCCATGGCACCACCACCACGTGTTATACATTCAGCAACATGAGGAAGATGGAGAAATAAACTGAAGGAAGGTATGAATGAGTTGAAGCTGCGATGAATAAGATAGAGAGATGGAGCACAATCTCCATGTAAGGTGAACCACGGAGTGAAAAGGAAGAGGAGCAGTAATCCCTGTATTTACTGAGCTTCAGAGTCGACTTACGCATTATAGGAGATGGAGGTAAAGAGCCACCTGAGAACAGGAACTCCTCCTGTCAGAAGAGCACTGAGCATGGAGGGAAGTGTTCTTATGTATTGTATAGAACGAAAAGAGAAGCACATGAGTCGGCTGAGATCTTACCTGAAGCACAAGCCGTGTGAGACATATTACAAATATTTACATCGTAATTTAAATAGATAATTATAAACTGCCCATGGAATTAAAAGGAGAAAGTATATACTGGGGCAAAAGGTTTAAATGTGACCGTAATATATATTCATGCATTTATTGGACACAGGTTGTCACTATGTAGAACAAGCTGGCCAGAATTTCACATACTTCCATTTGTTTTTGTCGCTCAAGGGTTGGGATTAAAGGTGAACACCTGGCCTACTCTTCTTTTTTATGTCCAAGAAATTTATTAGGTTCTTAAGGTCATTAAGCAAGAAAATTTTACCTGCACCCTTGTCAGGAGGAGAAAATTTTAACCACTTAAAATGTACATAGAATTATAGCAAATGAGCACTCCTTAAAGAAAGGGGCTTTATCTAAAGTTTTATCCCACTTTGAGGAATACATTCCTTTTACTTTGGATGCTCAAGATTTAATCATTAGATGTAGAGTGCTTTCCTTGAGTCATACCAACCACGCTCCTCCTCGACAGCAGCAACAGTGTAGAGTTGATGGTATACCAGGTTTTATCAAGAACATTGCTTGAGCTAGATCAGTGTTGAAAAAAAAAAAAAAAAGAAGTGGAGGAAAAAAAGGGGGGCAGGGGAAGATGGAGAAAATGAAAAAGAAAAAAATGAGACAGGGTGAGTGTCCTGAAATGTGTAAATTTGAGATTTTGGCTAGAGACGAATAAGTTTTACACAAACATAATCATTTGAAACCTAAATGAAAACAACTAAGAGTATTAATAAAAATTAGAACATCTGCCGGGCATGGTGGCTCACGCCTTTAATCCCAGCACTCGGGAGGCATAGGCAGGCAGATTTCTGAGTTTAGTTTGAGGCCAGTCTGGTCTACAAAGTGAGTTCCAGGACAGCCAGAGCTATACAAAGAAACCCTGTCTCAAAAAACAAAGCAAGCAAACAAACAAACAAACAAACAAATAGAACATCTAAAAAAAAAGTCAGACTATTTAAATAATTTTGACAAGGCAAGACAGTTCATAGGTTCTTCCATCTTGTATTCCTTGAGGCTATTTCAGGCTTAAATAGAATTTGAACTCAGTGTTAGAGAGTCCCCTGGAAAATTACTCAACTCTACTCAGAAAACCAAGGTTACCCGAGAATCCATCCCATAATCAGCCTTCAAACTCTGACACCATTTCATTCACCAGCAAGATTTTGCTGAAAGGACACTGATATAGCTGTCTCTTGTGAGGCTATGCCCGGACCTGGCAAACACAGAAGTGGATGCTTATAGTCAGCTATTGGATGGAACACAGGGCCCCCAATAGAGGAGCTAGAGAAAGTACCCAAGGAGCTGAAGGGGTCTGCAACCCTATAGGTGGAACAACAATATGAACTAACCAGTACCTCCGGAGCTCATTTCTCTAACTGCATATGTAGCAGAAGATGGCCTACCTGGCCATCATTGGGAAGAGAGGCCCCTTAGTCTTTGGAAACTTTATATGCCCCAGTAGAGGGAAATGCCAGGGCCAAGAAGTCGGAGTGGGTGGGTAGGGGAGTGGGGGGGGAGGGTCCAGCGGACTTTTGGGATAGCATTGGAAATGTAAATGAAGAAAATACCTAATTAAAAAATAAATTTAGAAAAATGATATGCTAGAGAACTTCTCTTAGCAACTTTTAAACTGCGTGGCTGTATAAAACCTTCTCTAGCTAACTGCTTATTTTGACTTCTGGCAAGTTCCTTACTTAAGAAAAGGCCCACTACCACCTACCAACAATTGACACCACCAACCACCACCTCACTCCTACTGCTACCTAAGTGGATGCCAAGATGTATTGCTGCTGCAAAGCCCTGTTTTCTGGACATTCACTCTTACACTTATGAATTACTAACTCATAAGTAAAGTCCCAGCCAGCTGGAATAAAGATTTTCAACTAGCTATAAGCTGTGTATGAGTAGTTATCTCTTGTGGGAGTATCCTGAACAAAACTAAAACATATGCCTTTATATATCAGAGACAGCTTAAGAAAAAAGCCAGGTAGTGGTGGTGCACACCTTTAATCCCAGCACTTGGGAGGCAGAGGCAGGTGGATTTCTGATTTCCAGGCCAGTCTGGTCTACAGAGTGAGTTCCAGGACAGCCAGGGCTACACAGAGAAACCCTGTCTCTAAGCAAAACAAAACCAAACAAAAAACAAAAACAAAAAAAAAAAAACAAAAAAAGAAAGAAGAATATTACACTACTAATGAGCAAAAATATTGCAAAGTAAAGAACAGATCCAAAAAAGACACATGAAGTTCAGATTATATCAAGCAAAATAATAAAAAATAAAAAACCAAGAAAAATAAAAATATGAAATATGTAGTTATTATAATTTTAATTTTAGAAACAAGAGATTAGAATAGAATATTACAAAGAGCTACATGTGGGGATTGGGAAATGCTTCCTTATCTATGAGGAACAATTTCACTGAATGAAGATTTCTCAGTTGGTAAGCTTTTGTTTTTCAAAATACATTGTACTGCTGTCTTAGGCTCCCACAGCCATGGGTATGAAATCTGTTCTATTGGTAATTCCTATTGTTTTTGCCATGTCCCAGTGCACATGGTATCACATTATATTTTCAATGGTATGACAATGTGGTGGATATTAGCATTACCTTTCATTCTTGTATTCTGTGGTTAAGTGGCATTGTTTTAAAAAAAATCTCTGAAAATGAGGTTGAACGTAATTAAAATGTTTTGCTTACATGCCTAATCATTACAAAAAATGCATAGACATATATGAACAAAAACATAACTCCTTATTTTGTTGTATAAATAGATAGTTTTTTTTTTACCTGATTCTAAAAGTACAATTTTAAGAAGGGCTTTGTTTACAAACACACTATCTATAGAAGTTTCTTTCTCTAAAGCTGGTTGGCCTTACAAATAATTATATTTCTTTTTACACTTTTACATTACCATATAAAATAATGGAGTTCACTGTGACATTTCCCAAGTTTTTCAGTGTTATCTATCACTATAATTCCCTCCTCTACTCTGTCCTTAAATTTCCATCTCATTTAACCTTTCAGAAAAGATACAGTTTTTACACTGTCTTAAATCTGGTATGTTCTTGAGAAAACAAAGAAATATATTAAAATTTTGCCAAAGTGTCTGCTAATAAGACATAGCGAGCATAGTGATAAATTATATTATACATACTTATAGTATTATTTTGTATTGTATGAGCAATATTTAAATTGAGAATGGAATGATATTTGATGTTAAATCCTATACCATACAAAGTAACAAAATGTAGTAAATTATTTTGTGAGGAAACTGACATTTGCTACTAACAATATCTTATTATATGTATAATGTAAATGAGTATATAACATTATTTGCATATATACCTAATAAAGTTTTAGTTAACAAATATACAATCAAAATCACACATTTTACTAGACAATATAACATTTTTTCCATACAAACAGGTACAAATTATCATAGCTTTACATTAACCATATAAAAGAAGAAAACATGTTTATCATAGCTGCAAGTACAACTGATTTTAAAAATGTTTTTCATAATTCATAATATATTATTAAGAAAATCCATTTTATCAGCATAATGATAAATCTAAGTAACCAGCAGGCTTAGTGTTTGTTATAGTTAATCTTTGAAAATTGTGCATTATTCATAATCAAATTGGAAACTTGTGAGGGACACCTATGGTCCTGTCCATGAGAATGTTTCTGGCTACAGGCCTAAACATAATCCACTAGGAAAAGGGGAAGAAATTTGAGCAATGGCATTTTTCTTTTTGTAGTCTTGACCTTCAACAAATGATCATCCTGTAATGTCACATGATTCTTTTGGCAGGACATTGGATACATTTACACATATTAGGCATGCAGCAGAGACCAAACCTTTGGAAAATACGAGACCCAATAAATTCTTCATTCCTTAAGTTATTTATGTCTGTTACACGGATGGTAAAAGTTGACCAAGAGAATCAGCATCATTACACTGGAGCAAATCTTAATAGATGCATATTTGGTTCTGACAGTTCCCTATGGGAGCATTTTGGGAGTCATTTAACAGCAAGTCTCAGATACTACTCAGTAGTTTGGAGACAAATTAGAGACATGAAGCACATAACATGCTTTTAACACTGGCACACCTTGGCACTATTAACTTTCAGCTGATGCATCCATTATTATTGTTGCTACTAAAGCCAAGGAGTTATATCTGTGACAATGCTTTCATTTTACATCATTCTGAATATTGTTACTAATGATGTAGGTTGCAGAAGTGAACATACTGAAGATGTGAAAATATCTTGGATAGTGTTGCAACTATTAATAAATATCAATATATGAGTTACTATCCTATTGAATATAAAAACAGATCTATTTGGTTTAAAATGAAACTAAAAGTATTTCATTCTTAAGTGAGGGAAATAACGATTATTTTGTTTCAGTATACAAATATATATAGGCAAGATTCAGGAACTGACAAAACCAAATTTACTGATATTTAAAATATTACTTAAAAAAATCTTACTTTGTGTTTTTGAGGTTTCCCTTTTCTATGTGAATATACACATTTACAGCAAGTCATGTGATTTTAAAGTTGATATTCACCATAGCTTGTTTACAAATTTCACTGACTTAGAGTAAATATGGAGTGGAGATAAGGATGCATTAAACTGTGAGAAGAATGGTGGACTGACTAAAGTATCACAGCAAAGAATGAAAATCTAAGCCCAGGCGCAACAGACTGGGTCATACTGCTTTAAATTGGGAATTTATGGAGATTTGTGAATATCCTTAGAATAATTCTCATGTTCTACTAGGCAAATATTCAAAAACCACTGGCAATATTTGAACATTGTGTCGACAGGCCTGGAACTTTAGATTAATAAATCATTCTTCAACACATGAAGTAAGCCCTTCAGGGTTAGAAATCTCAGGTGAGTCAGGTTTCAGGCTCACTGAAGCAATTAAATGAACAGGGTGATCCTTAGATCTCCTGACACAGAATTTGCTAGACTGCAATGTTACATAGTGTACTTTCTAATGAACCCTCCAGGTAATTACACGGACCAGAGTTTTCAACTGGAATGTTAGCTCTCAAAGGTTATCAATTCTAGTACTTAAACACTTGGTAACAATGTAAAGTTAAGGTTCTTTGTTCAAAGAGTAGACTTCAATGTGTTTAACAGGGAAATGTAATGACTCCATATTTGAAAGTAGGCACTCATATTAAAGCCCTTAACCCTACGAGAAATACAATTTATGTTACCATTTGATACATAGTTCCCTAATCATGATTCTTTCTCCAGGTAAATAATAATTGCTGTGGGTATACAGGATGATTTCAGGGAATGTCTATTGATGCAGTAGGCTGGCAAATCTAAGTAATGTGAATATAAGAGTATTTGGAACATGTGCTTTTATACACACTTTTCATTGGTGGCATTATTTGCCTAGAATTTAAAAATATTTGTAGCTGCACTAATGGGTGTTACTCTTCTGACAAGAGGAGTTTAATGTTACTTTTGCTAATGAAGTCAGAAGCACATCATGTAAAGCTACATTTATTTTAGATATGCAAGGTTTATTAGGGTTTTGAATGAGTGAATCTGGAGAGTCCCATGACATGAAAAGCTAGCTGCCTTTTAAATGACTACAAATAGCAATTGAAAGGAAAGGTAAAAATCACTTTTGAAGATGAAAGTTTAGGGTGTAATTTTGGGAATAGGAAGCTTACAAGGGGAAATCATTAACCTCCACAAATTTAAGAATCGATAGGAATGGGAAGTATTTGAATAGTAATTACATATGCATCGTCTCAGTATCCTGGGGGCAGAGCAGAACATCCTAAACCGCTCCAGTAATATATTTCCTTACATGAACTCAAAGAGGACACCTATTGACCAAACCCGTAGCTGTAACACAAACCTCTGTAAGCTTTAACTCTATAAACACAGTCTTTTCAAAGTGCTTTTCCCTCACATTGAATAGATTTAGAAACCAGAGGGAGCTTAAGAGCGCTTGAATAGCCAGCATTTAACCAAAAACAGATATCAAATTCTACAAGGCAAATATCATTCTAGTTTAGCTTTTTGAAATGTTCTGTCATTGCCACCATCTTTCTCTTGGACCTCTATGAGAATGCACGTGCATGTATGTGTGTGTGTGTGTGTGTGTGTGTGTGTGTGTGTGCACATGTGTATGTGTGTGTATGTGTTTTAAGACATTGTGTGTACAAGAAATTCTTATATGAAGTAAACATATTCCCACAGAGTTGGCTGGAACTCTCATTTCATATAGTGAGCGTTGAGAATATTCATAAACATATTCCATTAACTGAAGCTGTAGGGGAATTTTGTAATCTATACTTTCATGTTTTCTTATGCTCTACTTTCTCATAGTAAGAGTTTTTCCACATCATTGAGTCATAAAATTATACTGCTTTGTCCACCCTCCCATGCAATCACAAGATTCTATAAACTGAGCAAATTGTAGTTTCTGAACTTCATATGATTATCTATTTTATACTTTGATCATGATATTTGTCTGTAATGACATAATTTAGTTTAATCTTCATTAATACCAATTAGTATTTTCTTTAACTATAATCTAAGTCCCTGGGAAACAGGTACAGAGGGTTATAGTATGTTTGAGACCAGTATGTTTCACATTGAGAATTCTGGGCCAACCAGTATTAAATAGGAAAATGGTTGATCTCAAACAAATAAACTAACAAAAACCAAAAATGAATATTGAAAGTATGCTTTAGTAATTTTTTTCTTCTGTGTTTGATTCATGAAGAAACTGATCATCTTTTTACAGAAGTACCTGCACACCTCTGTTTCCTGCTGCACTCTTCGCATGGCATGGCATGATGCATGGTGGCCATAATCTGATGAATGAATGAAGACATTATCATGCAGATGTGGCAAAGAGCATTACTCAGACTTAAGGAAAGATTAGAGTATGCTAATTTCAGAAAAAAAAGATAGAAGTGGATTTCATTATAAAGACAAAACTGATTATTCCTGAAGACAGAGTCATCTGTGGAATATATAGATAAAAACAAAAGTCAAAGGGTGAGGAATTGGGGATAGGGGAAAGAAAGGGTTGATTAAAATACAGCTTTATCTCTGATAAGCTACCTAGGTTTCTAAACAGCACATTGAAATCCCATTCTTGTTTAAATTAACATACTCTATGAAAAAGGTTATTTTAAATATGTAAAACTTATATTTTGTTTGGAGATATAGTTTCTTATTAATATCTATTCCACATAATTTTGTTAAAGCAATTTAAACATTCTATTTACCTCCTGTGAAACACAAACCCATAATAAATTAAGGATTCCAAACTGACATTATTGGACTTAAGACTGGTTTTTTTATCTTTCCTCAATACACTGGTATAATTGAATAACTAAAAAAGTAAAGTTGCTTCCATGTTTCTAAATGCTACATTGGTAATTTATATATGATAAATTGCAGTTATATGGCTTATATCCTGAGATGCACATATACTGAGATATTATGAGTTACGGAATCAAATAGTTCCCATTTCAAGGCAACACTTTTTTATTAAAGACAGATTTTAGAGGGTATATGCCATGACGTTATTACCAAAAGAACATGTTTTTATTAGCTCCATTACCCTAGAATATACCCTAGAATATACCCTAGAATATACCCTAGAATATACCATACAAGTGCTTCTTTATGACAGCAAGATATCGGTGTCTTCTCGCAGATGACAGAATCTTTTCGGGATTGGTTGCAGAGATATTCATGACATTTGACCTGTGCACTAAAAATAAAATAAAAAGTATTTACAGCTAGGCCTATGTTGACCAAAGATCAATAAGATTGAGCACTAATGCCATTTGAGGGGTTCTCTCCTTCTCCAAGTAATGTTAAATTTAATATCTGCAAGACAGTGTGGGGACATTCCACACACAACAGTTGCTAAGAGAGAGGAACAACTCTTCTTAGATATGTCTCCCACACATTCCTCTTCTTAACATTACTTCTCCTGACAATGGATCTTGGTGGAAGTTCTAGGTCTGTATTGGCAACTTTTCTATTACATTACATTTATTTAATAACGAACATCCTCAGCTACAACATAAACTCATAAGAATTCGGACAGCTTTGTGTGACATGACTTCCTATGCTGGAGGATAAGTATGATACCCAGGTCAAGAGTTCAAACGAAACTTTAGCTCCAGCCATTTCTGTTTACTTGATGTAACTGGCATATGTTATCAGCATATTTTCAACTTTTTAGTATTAAAGTCATTCCATTGTTCTTATGCCTGCCGTTGGAATATGGGATAAATTAACCTCTATTAGTTTACTGGGATATTTAAATCTTTAGCTGTGATGTGGCCAGACTGATTTTGGCCTTGATATATTAAAAAGAAAAGAAAACTGTACTTAGCATCATTGAACACTCAAGAGCTATTTTTAAAGAATAATTTCACATAGCTTTTATTTTTAAAGAATGTCATGAAAACCCACCAATTTCCAATGTTAAATCAGTAATTTTAGTAACTTCCAAATAGTTTACATTACCATAAATTAATTCTAAAGTATTTTCACCCTTTTAATTAAATTTGTCATGCCTATTTAATCTTATATCTTCTTCTTAGCTTTAGCTCTGGGTGTAAAATAATTTATGTACTTGGTATAAATTTTTTTCTGAACTTTTAAAATAAGCAATGCATAAAATGGGTTGTTGTGTCTGAATTTCAGGTTTTGAGACCTTTATCTCATGTAACATTTGATAGAAAATTACATTCTTTTGTAGTTCAGTAATAGTTCATTGTATGAGTAGATTCTATATTTTCTGAATGGGCACAGGTTATTAAGCATTTAAATTAATTTAAAAAATTTTGCTACATTGAATAATGCTTCTATCAATATTCTCATGCAAATACAGAAACATGATTTATTTATCTATGTCTAAATACCTTAAAATAAAGTATGTAGCTTGATGTTAAACTTCTTGTGAAGCATTGTGTTTGTTGTATTTCTAATCTTATTAGCTGTGTATTAACTTCTTACATCTAGACATTCTGAGATTGATTGTTTTTATTGTCTGTTATTTTATTATAGCTATCAATATCGCTTCTTGTGTATTTAGATTGTAGTTACCTAATAACTTATGTTCAGTGTACTTTAACATGCCTGAGATATATTTCTCTTATATTGTGAAATGCATATTCATAGTTTTCCCAATTTATAATTGGGTTATTTTTTTCCTTATTAATTTCTAAATAGTTATATATCTTGTATTAGTACACACTTCCAAGTAATTACTCTCATTTTTTTTTTGCTGTTATTCAGCAGTTATTTTGAACTTTCTCTGACATGGTTATGCCAATGTATGATGCAAATCCTATCTGAGAAACATATAATTAAGTTGTTTCATCATAGTACCAATAATGAAGATTCATATTTATTTAAATTTACATGGAAGACAGTGTTTACTGGATATAATCTTTGCACTTAATCAATCATTTTCAAATTTGCCCCCCAGATTCATCACCAAAATTGCATATTATTGACATTGTTAACAATGTGTTTTGTGCATAGAAGATCCACTAAACAAAATGGAACTGTAGCTAGTATAAGAGAAAACAATTCACTGAAGAGACATAGAAAACATAGGGTGAGTAAGGCTAATGTTGAATAAAATAAAAGACAGTTTCAGCTCCCTTTTAAAATATATCAGTGTAGAGGCAGTATATTCTACAATAATTGTTGAATATTAAATATTGTAGTAATATAATCACTTAATACTCTCATCAAATATAATGATATTGAGTTATTTTTATTTTATGTCATCCAATTGCTCAATAAATGTGTCTGCACTAAAATTAATAGAAACATGAAAGACAGCATTATGTAGTTATTAATTTTCACCATTCTTTGTTTGTAACTTTACACTACTGTAGCCATCTATATTTTGTTTCACGATACAATCTTTTCTCATTTTTGCATGATGTCATCAGCTGCATATTTTTCATTTTAGTTTAACTTTGATTCATCTAATTTAACCATAACAGTTTTAAACAAAATAATGCATTCTTTTCAGTTTGCTAACTGACCATATATATTTTGATTTCTCATATTCATTGAAATGTCAGCAAAGTTTAATGGAATAAGTGATGCTTGACAAAAGCTATCCCCAGAAATCCAGAAATTGATACGTTTTGAACTTCACATACATCAATCATCATATAAAGTATAAAATTTATCTTTCTAATTGTATGTTTTAAAATCTTATTTATTTATTTATTTATTTATTTATTTATTTATTTATTTATTTATGGTAGTCATATATACCATATCACAATGTGGAGATCAGAATTCGCAATGTATGAACTGGTTCCCTTTTCTGTCATGTGGCTTTCAAGGATTATGATGTTTGTAAGCAAATGCCTTGAGATTCCATCTCACACCAATCAGAATGGTTAAGATAATGGTTAGATGCTCACAGTCAGTTATTGGATGGAGCACAGGGCTCCCAATGGAGGAGCTAGAGAAAGTATCCAAGGAGCTAAAGCGATCTGCAACCCTGTAGGTGCAACAACATTATGAACTAACTAGTACCCTGGAGCTCTTTACTCTAGCTGCATATGTATCAAAAGATGACCTAGTTGGCCATCACTGGAAAGAGAGGCCCATTGGACAGGCACACTTTATATGCCCCAGTACAGGGGAATGTCAGGGCCAAAAAATGGGAATAGGTGGTTAGGGGAGTGGGGGTGGGGGGAGGGTATGGGGCACTTTTGGGATAGCACTCCAAATGTAATTGAGGAAAATATGTAATAATAAAAAATATTAAAAAAAGAAAAAAAAAGAAAAAAGATAAAGAAGTGTTTTATAGTAGTAAATGCCTTACTGAGACTTTGTCAACATCCTGAAGTCTGTCATTTTTGTTTCCTTGTTTTTATTTTATCAACCATAACCATAATTGGAACTATACTTTATGCCTAAGAGCGTTTCCAAAATATCAGAATGCAAAGTGAAAGTCACATCAATTATTCTGGCATTTTCATATTCCTTTATACTTGTTGTGGGTTTCTTTATTAAGTAAATGATTATAATTGTTACATTTTCCATGTTTTTGGTATTATGTAGTTCCATAAATATCCTTAGAAGCTGTGTGATAAGCATTGATTTCAATTGTAACAAGAAAGGAAAGCTCAATCTGAGATAAATTAACATGAAATATTTAATCATTTGTAATCTTTCATCTATTTCACTGATAGCTATAATACATTATAATTAAACTACTTACAATAGTCTATTTAAATTGAAATTTGTGCCTTGTTCTATATTCAGTTATAATCGTTATCTTTTTCTAGATGCTAAGATTCAAATGTACTGTTAAAGGAAATGATATAACTTCAAAGAACACTGGTTGAGACTACACACATAAATTACTAAACTGCATTTCAAATGTGGAAGGATTTGGTATAATTTTCTATTTGAAAACAATTCTTATTGAATTTAATGTAAAAAATGATTCTACAAAACATATATGAATATGGCATAAAAAGAATATTATGTTTTAAAAGAAATTATTGAATCAATCCTTAAGAGAAATTTTACTGAGTGATCTACTTTCTGAAGTGATTGAAATAGTGTTTATAAATACCTTCTGCTATAAAAGAAAAAACACAAACGCTACATAAAACTATAAACATATAAGCAGATACTATTACAGTGTTCCAGAGAAACTTAATACACCAAGAGATGGCCTAAGTCTTCTACAGAACAATTAGAATCTTACTTTTGTTTTTACTTCTTTACTACATACCTAATATTTAATAATTTTTATTTATAGAAAACAATTTAATCTTTGTAAGAATATGAATATATTTAATACTGATAATCAAATATCGTTGTTTTAACTATTAAATCAGTTTCACACAACTGGTCAATAAGGACATATGCCCGCAATTTCTTCAAACATATTAATTGGATTCATTCATATTTGTCAACTCTAGGTAAGGCAAGAGGGACAATGAGGAGGAGGGGTCAGAAAGAACAAAAGAGATGGAGGAAAGACAGCAGAGTCTGCTAAATGCCATCTGATAAATTTGATGTTGACACTGCAATCAAACCTTCACAGAGGCTGTGGTTCACTGCAGACTTGCAGTATTTCACACTGGTGTATTACAACATGGACTTAGGAGTAGCTTATAGAATCCCAGCTCCTGGTGCAGAGTCACTGCAGGGAGCTCATTTCTACACAACAGACATAGATTAATTCCTCAGTGACAATTAAAGCTCTGGGACCACTGCAGAAAAGGTACCAAAAGAAAATAAGAGACAGATAATAGGTTGAAAGACTGAAACAGTATCTTCTAGACATGAAATGGATATCATGATCATGATTCTATGGAAAACCCAACTAACATCAGATACAACCCAATTTTCTCCACTGGTCATATTATGTTTACAGTGGATAATTTATGGGAAAAGGTAAGTTGTTATTTACGTAGGTTTAGACAATAGTAAGGTCCCCATGTCTCAATGTCCCAATACACATATATGTTCATGGCCACATTAGGTAGAATATCAAAATAACAAGTACAACATTAAACCAACAAGAAATGAATTTGTTATGGGTATATGTGTGGTCAAAGAGATCTGGGTGGAGGTAGAAGTGAAAAATGGTGTTTGATAATATTGTTTATGTATTTAAGAAATTTTCAAGAACAAAGACAAATTAAAATAAAAGTGTGCACAATATATTTAAAAATTAAAACTAATGGCAACTAACTAGTTTAGAGGAAAATGAAATCAGTATGAATGAGAAAAGAAAAAAGGATTAAATTTAAAAACTGAAATTAAAATTAAATGCGATCAAATAAATATTAAATGTGCAAAAAATTCTAAATATATTTACAATGAAATAATAAAAGTACAGTTATATAACACACACTTTACTTCACAGCTACTAGCTAAATTTAGAATGTAAAATTTCAAGAAATTCTTTGAAAACTGCTCTGAAAATTATTTTTGTTAGAAGATCCAATCTTATAATTGGACTCCTTAGGATGTATTAACTCATCTGCTTGGCAGATACTGAATATTGATACTTTATTCTGTATAAAAGGTAAGGTCTTGGACAGCTCCTTTTAGAGTTAATACCCCATATACTGTCAAGAACAAGAACATACAAGCACGCACACACACGAACACACACACACACACACACACACACACACACACACACACACAATAAAAGATATAGAAAAGGGTGCATCACGTCATTTCAGTGTCCAACTACTTTGTAATCCATAAGATATGAAGCAATACATTCTGTGCTGTCTTATGGTATTTATGTTCTATTTTTAAAAGTATATTTCAAAGCAACATTTTATTTGTCAATATCTTCTAAAGCACTAATATTAATTTAAGTATTTGACAACTATCTGACAAGTAGAAACTATTAATTCATGTATAATTTTTACAGAATATGCACTGGACACACAGAAAAGCTGATTTCAACATTGTGAGGTGGTTTCAATTCCTAAAGCTATTTTTCTTGTGATATGTAACACATTGAAGCATGCAGATGCACAGTGATTCCTTAGCAAACATGATGCATCTAAAACTGGTGGAATTCTGCTCTGAATCTTTTAGATAACAGAAGAACAAATAAAATGTTTTTATTCTGTGAACTTCAAAAGAAAAGAGATGAATTAAGTCTAATATAGTCAGCAATGAGACTCCTCACTTTAGTTAGCTATTCACCTCAGGTCTTTCTTCCATACCATTTTGGCAGGGATTGAGAATTACAATAAGGGGAATAAGTAAGACAACACCAATTATTCTGGGGGCATGCAGTTAGGTACACGGCAACTAACCTGAAGCTCTGTGGATTCCAGATGGGACCAGTAATCAGATAACTTGTGGGTGTTTTAATGGTACCCAGAGGGTATCATAAAATCACTCACCATATGTTTAATACTCAGACAGACCTGATTCTTTGAACTGCTTCTTTAATCTTACTTTTTATTTACTTTTTATTGTAATGCTCATAAGTTGATGTCTATCTTATCTACAGATAAACTTACAGATAAACTCAAGCACACCTCTTATCTCTCATTTTACCATACATTTTTACTAAGTACATTGATATTTTGGCTTTCTGCCTTATAGTATGGCTAATGCTGATGTGTTATAACTAATTTTTATTTTCACATCTCTGTAAAAATTGCTTGGGGTTTATGCTTAGAAATAGTAAAGATAAAAACAAAATTGTCAAAATTTGATATTAACATCATTATAGCAATATGGAAAATTGAGTATAAGCTATATGATGATATATCAAAATATTTAAATTAATATCAAGAATATTGAATTAAATTATAATTAATTAAAAATATTTAACTTAAATATTAATTCACTTTCATGTTCTAAAAGTTTGTTTCAAGATATTGTTGCTGTTTCTTTGTCTACAAGGCTATTTTAATGTTGTTACCATTTTTCTCCTGATAAACTGGAAGTTGGTATTGAAATCTAACTGGGACAAGGGAAGGGCAATCAAGCTCTCTAAGAAACCTTCTTTAAATTTAACATGTAGTGACCTAAAAACCACAGCAGAGAGACCAAAGAGTATCTACTATAAAGACAAAGGGAGAAGTTTAAAGATTACAAATCTATTTTTGAAATTACATGGACACACACTGAGCAATTGCAGAATTTATTTTGCATTTGTTTATTTATATACATTGTTAGTTTTCAAAATCACTTACCATGACAGGCCATCTATTATGCGTAGGGCTTTATTATAAGCATTTTGAATGGGAGGACATGTAGTTACTGCATCTCCAGTAATTCTTTCACTCAATTGGAAGAATGAAGGCGTAGTTCACTCAGTATCAGCACACACTGTTCTTTCAGAGGGCATAACTTCAGATCCCATCATGTACTTCAGGAAACTTAAAACTGCGTGTCATATTGGAGATCATATGGAAATTGGAGGCCAAACTTCATCTGCTAGAGTAGACCAATTTGTGAGCCATCTCAGGGCATTTTGAAGAACACTAGGCTCTTGTTAGCAAACAATTCTTGGCATTAGCAATAGTGTCTGACTTTTTTGGCTGCAGGTGAGATGGATCACTAGGTGGTACAGTCTCTGAATAGCTTTTCCTTTAGTCTCTGCTCCACTCCTTGTTCCTCCATTTTCTTTACATAGGAGTAATTCTGGGTAAATATATTTGAGATAGGTTCATAGCCTTATCATACTGCATACCTGTTACTTTATCCTTAGACCTAATTGGTTTTCCTTGGACACAAAATTGCCCCAGGCTATTCCTCTTTTTAGCATAATTATGAAAGTTCATTGTATTCCTTATTTTAACAAACTTTACTTACTATTGCACCTTATTATTGTAGGTGCAATCCTTTCTTGATTGTAACTTTACTACATCATTCTCACAAGTAAGACCATCTCTAAAATCTTTCTTCATAAAATTATTTGAAACAAGTCAGAAATTCTATAGAATCATTGTCTATTAGTCTATATAGCACCACTACAAGATAGTATATCTTCATAGGTCTATAGAAATCTACTCAAAATGGTGGGTGATTTTTATACATTTAATAATAACCGGAAAGCATAATAATAGCAAACAAAACACCCATGGAAGGAGTTACAGAGACAAAGTTTGTAGCTGAGACGAAAGGATGGACCATCTAGAGACTGCCATATCCGGGAATCCATCCCATAATCAGCTTCCAAATGCTGACACCATTGCATACACTAGCAAGATTTTGCTGAAAGGACCCTGATATAGCTGTCTCTTGTGAGACTATGCTGGGGCCTGGCAAACACAGAAGTGGATGCTGACAGTCAGCTATTGGATGGATCACAGGGCCCCCAATGGAGGAGCTAGAGAAAGTACCCAAGGAGCTGGGGGAATCTGCAACCCTATAGGTCGAACAACAATATGAACTAACCAGTACCCTCCCGAAGCTTGTGTCTCTAGCTGCATATGTATCAGAAGATGGCCTAGTCGGCCATCAGTGGAAAGAGAGGCCCATTGGTGGTTCAAACTTTATATGCCTCAATACAGGGGAACATCAGGGCCAAGAAGTGGGAGTTGGTGGTTGGGGGAATGGGTGGGGAAGCGGCTAGGGGACTTTTGGAATAGCATTGCAAATGTAAATGAAATAAATACCTAATTTAAAAAAATACCATAAAAACAAAAAACAAACAAACAAAAAACAAAAAACAATAGCAAATATCTTTTCTAAAGTGAATTTCTTATGGGTTTTGACTACCAGAGTAAATCTGTCATAGACTATACTCCAAGGCAGACTCATTTCAGGAAGATCACCTGCTAGTTCTCCTTTTTGACTCCAGACAGAGTCTTTAGCCAGATAATTACTCTTAATGGATATTTATGTAAACATTCTCTGTTGTAAACTTCTTATTCAATTTATGATTTGAATTTATGTGTAAATTTCTGCTGAAATTTTTACCATGTGATCATGTATTCTGAAAGATGTACGAGTACTGAGGACAAATAGAGGAAAGAGAACTGAACTCAAGAAGAACTTCAAAATAAAGGCATAACATTGGGAGTAAGGGTGTTGATAGTAAGAGCATAGTTGTGACATCAGACCAGGAGGAAAGAGAAAGATTAGAAGAGAGCAGAGTGTTCCTCTTTAGCCATATCTTCACCATCATGTGCTGTCTCTTGAGGGTTTGATCTTAGCCATTCTGATTGGTGTAAGGTGGAATCTCAGGGTCATTTTGATTTGCATTTCTCTGATTACTAAGGACTTTGAACACTTCTTTAGGTACTTATCAGTCATTCAAGATTACTCTATTGTAAATTCTGGGTTTAGTTCTATACCCCATTCTGATTGGGTTGTTCGTTGTTTTTGTTTGTTTGTTTGGTTGGTTGGTTGGGTTTTGTTTTGTTTTTGTGGTTAACTTCTTTAATTCTTTATATATTTTGGATATTAGCCCTCTATTGGATGTGAGGTTAGTGAAGATTTTTTTTCCCAATCTGTAGGTTGCTGATTTATCTTGTTGACTATGTCCTTTGCCTTACAGAAGCTTTCCAGCTCATGAAGTCCCATTTACCAATCCTTGATCTTGAGCATGAGCCATTGGTGTTCTGTTTAGGAAATTTCCTGCTGTGCCAATGTGTTCAAGGATCTTTCCCACTTTCTCTTCGATTTGACTCAGTGTATCAAGTTTTATGTTGAGTTCCTTGATCCACTTGGACTTGAGCTTTGGGCAAGGTGACAATATGGGTGTATTTTCCTTTTTCTACATACAGAAATTCAGTTAGACCAACACCATTTATTGAAGATGCTTTCTTTGTTCCATTGTATATTTTAGGCATCTTTGTCAAAGATCAAGTTTCCATTTGTGGTTTTGTTTCTGGGTCTCCAATTCTATTCCGTTGATCAACATGTCTGTCTTTGTGCCAATACCATGTAGTTTTTAATTACTATTCCTCTGTAGCATAGGTTGAGGTCAGGGATGGTGATTCCCCCAACCATTCTTTTATTGTTAAGAATTGTTTTGGCTATTCTGTTTTTTCCCCCTTTCCAGATGAATTTTAGAATTGCTCTTTCCATGCCTTTAAAGATCAAAATCTCAGGTGACAACATACGTTGGCAACGATGTGGAGAAAAAGGAACACTCCTCCATTGCCCATTGCTGGTGGGGTTAAAAACTGGTACAACCTCTCTGGAAATCAACATGGAGGTTCCTTAGAAAATTGGAAATAGATGTACCTGCATAGCACACAATACTACTCTTGGGAATATACCCAAAAATGCCCCACCATGCCATAGTGGCACATGTTCCAATATGTTCATCATGGCCTTATTTGTGATAGCTAGAAGCTGGAAACAGCCTGGATTTCCCATGATAGAAGAATGGTACATAAAATGTGGTTTATTTGCACAAGGGAATACTACTCAGTTATTAAGGAGGACATCCTGAGTTTTGCAGGCAAATTGATGCAACTAAAAATTATTCTGAGTGAGGCAATTCAGTCCCAAAAAAACATGCATGATATGTACTCACTAATATGTGCATATTGGTGAATGAGAGAGAGAGAGAGAGAGAGAGAGAGAGAGAGAGAGAGAGAGAGAACAGAATACCCAAGATACTGACCACAGACCTCAAAAAGGTCAACGGGATGAAGGTCCCAAGTGAGGATACCTCAGTCTCACTTGGGAGGGTGAAGAAAGCATTCACATGTGGGGAGGGAGGAAGGAAGGGAGGGACATGGAAGGGGAAGTGGTTGGCAGGGATTGGAGGGGAAGGAGGAACCTGAAATGTTATTGTATGCGGGAAAAGGACTGAACACCTGAGGCCTAGAAGAGTGGAAACAGGCAACCTCAGGAGGTAGGAGGTTGGTGGGGGACCCTCCTGAATGTTCCAGAGACCTGGAAGGTGAGAAACTCTCAGGACTGAAAGGGAGTGATCTTAGATGAAATGCCTGACAGTAGGGAAAGGGAACTTATAGAGCCCACCTCCAGCAGGAAGACAGTATCAAATGATGTCAGGGATTACCATCCACAGTCAAAACTTTGACCCATAATTCTTTCTGTCTTAAAGAACTGCAGGGATGGAAATGGAGAGGAGCCTGAGGAAAAGAAGGTCCAGGGACAGGCCCAAAGTGGGATCCAGCTTAAGTGGAGGTCCCAAGGCCTGACACTATTACTGATGCAATAGAGTTCTCACATAAATGGACTTAGCATACCCACACTCCAGAAGACCAAACAAGCAGCTGAAAGAGTCAGATGCAGATACTTGCACTCAACCAATGGACAGAAACTGCTGACCACTGTGGATTCATTATGGGAAAGCTGAAAGAAGCTGAGGAGGAGGGTGACACTGTAGGATGGCCAGCAGTCTCAATTAACCTGGACCCACAAGATCTCTCAAACTCTGAACCACCAAACAGGCAGCATACACCAGCTGAAAAGAGGCCCCCAACACACACACAGTAGAGGACTGCAACATCTGGGTTCAGTCAGGGATGAAGCACCCAACCCTCATGAGACTAGAGGTCCCAGGGAGTGTAGAGATCAGTTTGGTTGGTGGGTGAGGGATAGAGACATCCTTTTGGATACATGGGAGTGTGGAGAGGGTATGGGATGTGAAACAGTTGGAGGGTGTACCAGTGGGTGGGGGATAAAATCTGGAGTGGAAAGAAAGGAGGGAGGAAGGGAGGGACGGAGGAAGGGAGGGACGGAGGGACGGAGGGAAGTAGGAAGGAAGGAAGGAAGGAAGGAAGGAAGGAAGGAAGGAAGGAAGGAAGGAAGGAAGGAAGGGAAAGAAAATAGAGAGCAGAGAGAACTTTCTATAGAGAACTTTTCAAAGGAGAACTTTTGTAGAAACTTTTTGGAGAACTGAAGAACTTAGCAATAAAGGCTAAAATCATTTTGCAGAGTCTTCCTTTTATTCCTCAAGCTTCAAGTAGCAAGCTGGGAGTTATAGATGTGTGGAGTTAATGTGGAGATAGAACAAAGGCTACTTAATCACCTGTTCTTTTATGATGAGATGCTAAATGCCAGAGACTATCATTTCTGTCTTTGGATGAACTTAGCCTAGTTAGCTACCATACTTATGATAGGTAAACATTTTATCATTAAATAGTAACCTTAATATATCACAAGAACAATTCTTGCCCTAGCCTATGCTTTTTCCTCCCCAGTACCTCAAGACGAAAGAGAAAAGAAGTGCAGAGGCTGCCCCCCATCATTATAGGTTATAGATGGCTGTTATCTCAGGACTAGGTATTTATTTAAAAAGTAATAACTTATGTTAAACAGCTGATATCTTCTCTCATTGGAACTCATCTATGTTGCATTTTTGGTTTGTTTTTTTGGATTCTTCTGTGAGGCTTTGAAAGTATCTCCCATTTGCTCTCCTTTTATCCTTTTGCCAGTAGCCTGTAATCCCTTGCTCTGTCTAGATTTTTGCCTGCTACATTAAGCTAAAATTTTGGCATTTTTATTTGTTTAGAAATGTAAAGTTTTTGCCTTTTTTCTGTCTTTCTGGAACTTGAAGTTAGTTTGTCACTCTTCAGTGACCCATGACCCCACATTATGAATGATTTGTTAGTGTTCTCTGTGTAAGTCAAGACAAAAACCAGCCACCTCTCTTTCTGTCCCCACTACCCTACTCATGGTAACATATTGGTAGGTAGAAGATATTGGCAGTTTGCTTTCCTAAGCTTGACTACAGGGCAATTTACTTGTTACACTAAATAATATGATTTCATTTTAAAAGCTCAGTATTATATTTACAGCTTTGCATAACATCTCACTAGAGTGGCCTTCTCCAGCCATATTCTTGCTCATATTCTATTCAAAAGCATATTCCCCAAGGGGACTGTAAGACTTTCCACAGTTGTCCTATTTGGAAACCCTGTTACAATCACCTGGATTGCAATCACAGGTCATCACAATGTCAGCATTTCCTAATAGAATTCAAAGTTATTTCTGCCTTTACTCATTGTTTATTTCACGGATGCTTTCAAAGTGGCTCTACACTGAATATGTAGAGCAATGTCCTTTAGCTGGAACAGTTAGTTTTCTTCCTCAGCTTAGGTTATCCTGACAGCTATAACAAGTTAGTAGGCCCTAAGGAGTAGCTCTTTACTTTGGCATTCAAGAGGATGGGCCATTTAGATTAGGATAGAAGCAATCCAATTTCTGACACATGGCTTTCCTTCATAAACAATGCCTTTCCCCCTTGCTTTTGTGTAGTAGATGATGGAATCACTGGATCCTCTTTTTTTTTTTAAGGGCACAAATCTCTTTCATGAAATGCTAACATCATACTCAATTAACCTGGTGTCAACATTGGCATAATTAAGATTTCTAAGTATGAATGTTGGAAGTCATATTTTTCCCACAGGTTGCCATATTCCTATATTTTTTTTCCATTTTTTATTAGGTATTTAGCTCATTTACATTTCCAATGCTATACCAAAAGTCCCCCATACCCACCCACCCCCACTCCCCTAGCCACCCACTTCCCCTTTTTGGCCCTGGCGTTCCCCTGTACTGGGGCATATAAAGTTTGCAAGTCCAATGGGCCTCTCTTTGCAGTGATGGCCGACTAGGCCATCTTTTGATACATATGCAGCTAGAGTCAAGAGCTCCGGGGTACTGGTTAGTTCATAATGTTGTTCCACCTATAGGGTTGCAGATCCCTTTAGCTCCTTGGGTACTTTCTCTAGCTCCTCCATTGGGAGCCCTGTGATCCATTCATTAGCTGACTGTGAGCATCCACTTCTGTGTTTGCCAGGTCCTGGCATAGTGTCACAAGAGACAGCTACATCTGGGTCCTTTCGATAAAATCTTGCTAGTGTATGCAATGGTGTCAGGATTTGGATGCTGATTATGGGGTAGATCCCTAGATATGGCAGTCTCTACATGTTCCATCCTTTCATCTCAGCTCCAAACTTTGTCTCTGTAACTCCTTCCATGGGTGTTTTGTTCCCACTTCTAAGGAGGGGCATAGTGTCCACACTTCAGTCTTCATTTTTCTTGAGTTTCATGTGTTTAGGAAATTGTATCTTATATCTTGGGTATCCTAGGTTTTGGGCTAATATCCACTTATCAGTGAGTACATATTGTGTGAGTCTCTTTGTGAATGTGTTACTTCACTCAGGATGATGCTCTCCAGGTCCATCCATTTGGCTAGGAATTTCATAAATTCATTCTTTTTAATAGCTGAGTAGTACTCCATTGTGTAGTTGTACCACATTTTCTGTATCCATTCCTCTGTTGATGGGCATCTAGGTTCTTTCCAGCTTCTGGCTATTATAAATAAGGCTGCTATGAACATAGTGGAGCATGTGTCCTTCTTACCAGTTGGGACATCTTCTGGGTATATGCCCAGGAGAGGTATTGTTGGATCCTCCAGTAGTACTATGTCCAATTTTCTGAGGAACCGCCAGACTGATTTCCAGAGTGGTTGTACAAGCCTGTAATCCCACCAACAATGGAGGAGTGTTCCTCTTTCTCCACATCCACGCCAGCATCTGCTGTCACCTGAATTTTTGATCTTAGCCATTCTGACTGGTGTGAGGTGGAATCTCAGGGTTGTTTTTGATTTGCATTTCCCTGATGATTAAGGATGTTGAACATTTTTTCAGGTGCTTCTCTGCCATTCAGTATTCCTCAGGTGAGAATTCTTTGTTCAGTTCTGAGCCCCATTTTTTTATGGGGTTATTTGATTTTCTGAAGTCCACCTTCTTGAGTTCTTTATATATGTTGGATATTAGTCCTCTATCTAATTTAGGATAGGTAAAGGTCCTTTAACAATCTGTTGGTGGCCTTTTTGTCTTATTGATGGTGTCTTTTGGCTTACAGAAGCTTTGCAGTTTCATGAGGTTCCATTTGTCAATTCTAGATCTTACAGCACAAGCCATTGCTGTTCTATTCAGGAATTTTTCCCCTGTGCCCATATCTTCCAGGCTTTTCCCCACTTACTCCTCTATAAGTTTCAGTGTCTCTGGTTTTATGTGAAGTTCCTTGATCCACTGAGATTTGACCTTAGTACAAGGAGATAGGAATGGATCAATTCACATTCTTCTACATGATAACAACCAGTTGTGCCAGCACCATTTGTTGAAAATTCTGTCTTTCTTTCACTCGATGGTTTTAGCTCCCTTGTCGAAGATCAAGTGACCATAGCTGTTTGGGTTCATTTCTGGGTCTTCAATTCTATTCCATTTGTCTAATTGTCTGTCATTATACCAGCACCATGCAGTTTTTATCACAATTGCTCTGTAGTAAAGGTTTAGGTCAGGCATGGTGAATCTACCAGAGGTTCTTTTATCCTTGAGAAGAGGTTTTGCTATGCAAGGTTTTTTGTTATTCCAGATGAATTTGCAGATTGTGCTTTCTAATTCATTGAAGAATTTAGTTGGAATATTGTTGGGGATTGCATGAATCTGTAGATTGCTTTTGGCAAGATAGCCATTTTTACAATGTTGATCCTGCCAATCCATGAGCATGGGAGATCTTTCCATCTTCTGAGATCTTCTTTAATTTCTTTCTTCAGAGACTTGAAGTTCTTATCATACAGATCTTTCACTTAGTTAGAGTCATGCCGAGATATTTTATATTATTTGTGACTATTGAGAAGGGTGTTGTTTCCCTAATTTCTTTCTCAGCCTGTTTATTCTTTGTGTAGTGAAAGGCCATTGACTTGTTTGAGTTAATTTTATATCCAGCTACTTCACCAAAGCTGTTTATCAGGTTTAGGAGTTCTCTGGTGGAATTTTTAGGGTCACTTATATATACTATCATATCATCTGCAAAAAGTGATATTTTGACTTCCTCTTTTCCAATTTGTATCCCCTTGATCTCCTTTTGTTGACGAATTGCTCTGGCTAATACTTCAAGTACTATGTTGAAAAGGTAGGGAGAAAGTGGGCAGCCTTGTCTAGTCCCTGATTTTAGTGGGATTGCTTTCAGCTTCTCTCAATTTACTTTGATGTTGGCTACTGGTTTGCTGTAGATTGCTTTTATCATGTTTAGGTATGGGCCTTGAATTCCTGATCTTTCCCAGACTTTTATCATGAATGGGTGTTGGATCTTGTCGAATGCTTTTTCTGCATCTAACGAGATGATCATGTGGTTTTTGTCTTTGAGTTTGTTTATATAATGGATTACATTGATGGATTTTCGTATATTAAACCATCCCTGCATCCCTGGAATAAAACCTACTTGGTCAGGATGGATGATTGCTTTAATGTGTTCTTGGATTCGGTTAGCGAGAATTTTATTGAGGATTTTTGCATCGATATTCATAAGAGAAATTGGTCTGAAGTTCTCTATCTTTGTTGGATCTTTCTGTGGTTTAGGTATCAGAGTAATTGTGGCTTCATAAAATGAGTTGGGTGTAGTACCTTCTACTTCTATTTTGTGAAATAGTTTGTGCAGAACTGGAATTAGATCTTCTTTGAAGGTCTGATAGAACTCTGCACTAAACTCGTCTGGTCCTGGGCTTTTTTTGGCTAGGAGACTATTAATAACTGCTTCTATTTCTTTAGGGGATATGGGAATGGTTAGATGGTCAACTTGATCCTGATTCAACTTTGGTACCTGGTATCTGTCCAGAAATTTTCCATTTCGTCCAGGTTTTCCAGTTTTGTTGAGTATAGCCTTTTGTAGAAGGATCTGATGGTGTTTGGGATTTCTTCAGGATCTGCTGTTATGTCTCCCTTTTCATTTCTGATTTTGTTAATTAGGATTTTGTCCCTGTGCCCTCTAGTGAGTCTAGCTAAGGGTTTATCTATCTTGTTGATTTTCTCAAAGAACCAACTCCATGTTTGGTTAATTCTTTGAATAGTTCTTCTTGTTTCCACTTGGTTGATTTCACCCCTGAGTTTGATTATTTTCTGCCGTCTACTCCTCTTGGGTGAATTTGCTTCCTTTTTTTCTAGAGCTTTTAGATGTGTTGTCAAGCTGCTAGTATGTGCTGTCTCCCGTTTCTTCTTGGAGGCACTCAGAGCTATGAGTTTCCCTCTTAGAAATGCTTTCATTGTGTCCCATAGGTTTGGGTATGTTGTGGCTTCATTTTCATTAAACTCTAAAAAGTCTTTAATTTCTTTCTTTATTCCTTCCTTGACAAAGGTATCATTGAGAAGAGTGTTGTTCCCAAAGTATTCCACGACAAAACCAAATTCACACAATATCTTTCCACGAATCCAGCCCTTCAAAGGATAATAACAGAAAAGAAGCAATACAAGGACGGACATCATGCCCTAGAACAAGCAAGAAAGTAATCCCTCAACAAACCAAAAAGAAGATAGCCACAAGAACAGAATGCCAACTTTAACAACAAAAATAACAGGAAGCCACAATTAGTTTTCCTTAATATCTCTTAATATCAATGGTCTCAACTCCCCAGTAAAAAGACATAGACTAACAGACTGTCTACACAAACAGGACCCAACATTCTGCTTCTTACAGGAAACCCATCTCAGGGAAAAAGACAGACACTACCTCAGAGTGAAAGGCTGGAAAACAATTTTCCATGCAAATGGTCTGAAGAAACAAGCTGGAGTAGCCATTTTAATATCGGATAAAATCGACTTCCAACCCAAAGTTATCAAAAAGGACAAGGAGGGACACTTCATACTCATCAAAGGTAAAATCCTCCAAGAGGAACTCACAATTCTGAATATCTACGCTCCAAATACAAGGGCAGCCACATTCATTAAAGACACTTTAGTAAAGCTCAAAGCACACGTTGCACTTCACACAATAATAGTGGGAGACTTCAACACACCACTTTCATCAATGGACAGATAGTGGAAACAGAAACTAAACAGGGACACAGTGAAACTAACAGAAGTTATGAAACAAATGGACCTGACAGATATCTACAGAACATTTTATCCTAAAACAAGAGGATATACCTTCTTCTCAGCACCTCACGGGACCTTCTCCAAAATTGACCATATAATTGGCCACAAAACAGGCCTCAACAGATACAAAAATATTGAAATTGTCCCATGTATCCTATCAGACCACCATGGCCTAAGACTGATCTTCAATAACAACATAAATAATGGAAAGCCAACATTCACGTGGAAATTCCTATATATTTTATTTTTTCCTGAAACCCAACTTTTCTCCTAGTGTTCTAAAGCGTCTTCCCTTCGAAGATATCGTATGTTTTAGTTCTTGTGTTTCTTTTACATGATATTAAATCCCTGAGGGTGAACAGGAGAGTGTCTTCTCCTTTTCTCTCTATTGTCTTTTTCTTCCTTCCTCTGTTCTTGTTATTTCAAATTAAAGCTTAAATTCTTTGGTAATGCAACTATCCATGTCCTGTGTTCCTGACATCTATTCACCTTGGGTTGTGCTTTTGTCTGTATGATCCTTACCATAGTTTTCCAAAAGATAGATTCATCATGATAGATCTGTAATATCTTTATCTCATCATTTACATGCACTGTAATTTTCATAGCAATGCATTTTAAACATGGCTAGGCATCTCATACCTATCAATGTAGTGTGTTTTACTCTGAGTATTACTTGGTTTCTCTTAACTCTTTCCAATACCTTGAGGACTAGAAATAGTACAAAAAAACTGAAGGTAATGTCATGGATGGGGAAATAATTTATTTTAACCCTAAAAGGTGAAAAAATGGATGTTTCTATTGTTAATTAAAAAGAAAATATATTGAAACAATAACAAAACTATGTTGAGGCAAATACAATCTGGAAAAACATATGAAAATGATAACAATCTTTGAAACTGATACTATTGAGTAGGGGGTTGAAATAATATATTACATGCTTATGAACTTATATAATATTGTATAGAATTTTTCCCAATACTTTAGTATGTTTAGTATGTTACCTAAAACTTTGATTAGGCATATAAAATTGACAAGACATATTCTACTATATTGCCTTAAATGTTTTTTTTTCTAAATTATAGCCTGAGTGAACAAAATTTTAGAATTATCACTCTTAATTTGGTTTTCTAGGAGTCAACATGATTATGCCAATAAAGTGCAATATATAATATTGCTTGAGTGTCACAGTTTATAGGATCAATGTGTCTTCCTGATGATATAAGCTCATGAACAAAATTGCTTTGTAACTAGAAAAGTAGAGGAGAGGAGGAAATATGGTAAGAGATAACAAACTAAAGACTTTTAAAAAGCCAACTATTGCAAGAGCTTCCTAAATTGCATCATACATACATACATACATACATACATACATACATGTACACATGCATATAAGGAGTTTTAACAGAATTACCATGTAGTAGGGAGACAATGCTCCAATTAGAAGTTGCATGATTCCGAATACAAATCCCATTACCCGCAATGCATTTCATATTCCTGAACCACTGTCCATAGATCTCCCATGCTCTAAATTTAGAATGGTTTTCCTTCATAGGTTTTGGTCTAAGACAACAAAATCTAATAAAAGTACATTAAAATGTCTTTACTTTCCATAGTTGTAAGTTATTTTAAAAGATATACTTTTTAAAAAATATATTTTATTTAAACCTTTTTCAGAATAATTTTTTTTTACTTTAATCTTTTAAAATGCTATAAAAACTAGGATGAACTGAATTCTCTCATCTGTAATCACAGACTACGTTTTTGAGAAAATTAGCAGCGTAGGTTGTGATTGTATAACTCTATCTTTCTTTTGGACTAAAATGAATGGTGTGCTACTTATACATTATCTCTGTATCTTTGAGTGAGTACCATTCTTATGTGTATACAGAAGAATATGAATTTGGGCCCATTCCAGACAGAGTGATGCATACTTTTAGTTCCGTCTTGATGGAGGCTAGACTGAGAATCATCAAATTTGATGCTAGCCCAAGGCTATACAGGCAGCTATCTTTTTTTTTTTAAGAACAATTATTTTTATCTTTCTCATGAGATACATGATGGACTGAAACTAAGAATTATGTGTGATCTTTCTTGAAAATTTTCCTAAACAAAAAGAAATTCACAATAACCATCTCTTTCACAATGTCAGTTTAACAATAGTGAGAGTTACAAGATAAACTGTTCAAGTTTAGAGTCAAGACAAATTATGACAATTAGAACTTTGACAATAAAGCATATATCACAACATAGACACAGTGTAATTTTTCTGTGTTCTATTTTCTGTGATTTGTCTTTGCAGTTTCAAATCCATAAAATATTCTAGTGATTTTTTTTTAAGGGTTATCTATACTCTGAGTAGATTTGAAACATAATCTATGAAATAAAACTTATGCCTTGCACTGCTGAGGTATTCATGAAACATATAGTAGATTGACCTTAGGTCTTGAAGAAACTAAATGCTCCAAGAAAGAAGCAATAAAATTAATTATAATAACATTTTGCTATGCCTATATCTCAGCCATCATCAGGAGAAGTCTTTTCTTGTAATAGATTAGAGCTGAAATAAATAACTACAACTGGTCACTGTTTAGAGAATGAAATATTTTGGAATATTAAGTCCTCAATAGGAGGTATTCATCAAAACTGCCCACTAAGACAAAAGGTATGAAGAAGAGGAAGCAGAAAGATTATAATCGCCAGAGAGGATAATTTCAAAGAAATAGTGTGTTATAGATACAACAGGACTGATGTACATATAAACTCATTGATGCTATGTCAGCATGTATAGGGCTTGCATGTGTTTAAACCATAAAGGGTCTTAGTGTTGAGAAAGAAAGTACCCATGGATTTTTAGTCCTAACCAGGAGGCCTTCTGCAATTGAAATCACCTTGCAAATGAAAATTAATTTATCCAATAAAGTCTAACTGTGCATGTTAAACATACTTAATGGTTGATCCCATGCCAAGGAATGGATGACCAGGGGTGGAAAAGGAACTCTACGTTATTTTCTTAGAATTTTTGTCTCATGTTTTTTGGTTTAGATATTCTTTTTCTTAGTGATCTAATATTATTTCTAATTTTTGTGTTTTACCTTTTTTGTGTGTACGTCTCTATGTTCCTTGTTTTTCTTTTTTCTTTCAATCATGGTTTGTTCCTCTTTGTTTGATTGCTAAAGATAAAGAATACACAAGGAGATGGGTGAGTAGGGGCGTGGGAAGGGATTAAAAGGAATTTGAGTAGAGAAAACTATGATAAAATACAGTGTAGGATTTTTTCTACAAAAATTCATTGGAAACAAGGAAAAATATAATAATCATAACGTATAATGAGGAATAATAAATAATACAACATTTGGTTACCTCAGTGTCTTCATCTTCATATGAAGATGACAAATCATTGTGTCTCTCATATCTCTGGATTTTCCTTTTTACTCTTTGTATTAAGATGGTAATGATACGACTTTATTTTACACTATTTTGGAGCACAAAAAAATTCTCCTTAATAAATTTGGCAATTAGCTCTACTCAGAATATTTTAACAATGTATATTTTAAAAAGTATTCATGTTAGAAATTGCTCTGTAGTCGAAATATTCAATACCTTGGAAAACAATATTTAGAGAGCAGAATGCAGTGTAAGAAAACAGACTAAAGCAGCAACAGTAGAGGATTGAGATGGCTCAGATTTTAGAGCTTCCTTGCTGCATCATCTGTGTCAGAAATGCCTTCATCTGGCTTGACTGCCCCATATTTAAAGAAGTACCCTTTCTTCCTGCTTTCATATCACTTTCTGAGTCCATCTAGCACTCTCCAATACTAATTAGAACGTTTTCTTTAAAGTTCTGGTCACTGACTAATCTCATATTCCCATTCAAAAAACACATTATGCTGGTCAGTGGTGGCACTCTCCTTTAATCCCAGCACTCGGGAGGCAGAGGCAGGCAGATTTCTGAATTAGAGACCAGCCTGGTCTACAGAGTGAGTTCCAGGTCATTGGCAGTTGTCCATCTCAACAAGTCTGATCTAAGCAGAGACTAAGAATAGTAAATAACTCTCTTGAAAATTGTGCCATTAATGAAATTGTCCACTACAGTACTTATGTTCCAGCAATAAATCCAGTGACTAGACTAAATCCATTTGGTCTTTCCTCAAGGATATGGATTTTATATTTCATGGTCCTTTATTTTCTTAAAATTCTAAGATATATTCTTTGGGATCAAAGAAAGAATAGATGCAGAATCCCATTTTAGAGCCAAACCAGAGTAAACTATCCTTTCAATTCACAGAATATATTTTCCCCAGGCCAACCATTAGACATTGTTAAATATAAGAATAAATAGTCAAAATTAGAAGTTGTGGCTATACTTAAACCTTCCAATGAGTGTGTTAAATTAAAAAAGAAAACTAAAGGCTTTTATTTAATTGATTTAGAATAATCAAGAGCATAATCTTCCTACCTAAAGAATGATTGACCAGGATACCAATTTGGCTTCGAGTTTTTAGAGACTCAGGATGCAAATTTCTCATCTCAAGTGTTGTATACTTAGATAAACTAAAAGAAAATGTTTAATAAAAAGTAGGAATATTGCTTCCTTAGTTCCTTTGTTATGGAAAGGCTCACTTAGATATCTTTCTTACTGGTGTTTGGATACTTATTACATAATTTCTTGTTCAATGTAATTACATTTATGAGTATATATTCAAAGATAGAATTTTTGCAATAAAAGATAAATGAAGTCAGATTAACACACTTGTGAAAACCCTCTGTAAATATTGTTTACTTAAAATATTATGGTATGATGAATGTCAAAAGGGAAAACATAAATACAAAAGAAGTGGACAATACTATATAATAATTTTATTATTGATATTTTTAATCTTAATGGTGAGACCTCCTTTCTAGTAGAGACATTTTAGCATGAAAAGAGCAATTTTTGAATTTTTTCTAGTTTTAATTTCTTTAACAAACAAATTATGTTGAAGAGTGTCACAAAGTAATCAGCAGAAGATATTGTGCCTTACTCATCTTTACTTTTTACTAGATCACTAGAATTGAGTATGAGTAATGCTGTCAATATTTCCTAAGTACTTACTTGTATAAGCCCCTAAAATAATTTAAACAAATACATTTTTCTGAAGACATATTGAATTGAGTTATAGATTATTTGAGTATTCATTTTACATACTAATGCAATATTAGCCTGCATTTACCAAGAACAAAAGTGTATTGAATTTGGTATTTTAGTACTTTAAATATATAAACTGATTTATAATTCCCACTGTTTCATAATCATTTACAATTCTCTAAAAGTATTACTTAGACATTTTAAGTAATATTAATTTTGATGTAATAATAATTTGCATCTATAATATATATTTTGAAAAAATAAAAGTACCTTGATATTAGGGAAACAGAGGGTTTTTTTTTTTTTGGTTTCTGATAAATAAAAACTAGACATAGTGGAAGCATATTTGAGGTAGGTAAAAACATATGAATTCCCAATTTGGGTTATTTTGAGAATAATCTAGATTCAGTTAAACAGTCTGTCACTCTCTTGAGAAACAGGTATCACAGACCTTCAGATTGTCTCTGGACTACAGCATACAATTGTGAGACTTTCTGCAAAGAACTTGGCTTGATGTTTGAAACTAATGACTTAAACAGGTCAGAGGAGATTAGTAAGTCTATCTCATGTGATTTGATTAAGAGCACCATGCATTTTGGTAAGTAGGAAATCTATAACATGAACAATCAGATTTTGGGTCAGATGTTATTTTTCTTCCACAGTAACCTTGTATGACAAAATATCATTCTATTTATTTCTGGAAGCAAATGATATGTTTATTTTAGTTGATGCATATAAAATAAAAGCTAGTTATAATAACCAAGAAATATGAAATATAGACAAAATAATAAAGCATTTATTTATTTATTTATTTATTTATTTATTTATTTAAAGGTAACTTTTCAGTCACCAGAGGTAATTTTTATCTCAGAGGCTTACTGCTGAATAGTCTCATCTTCTGTTCTTTCTGACCTCTGACTGGCTGGTTCAACTCAACTGTTCTGTGTCAAAAATGCATTCTTAGCTAACTGATACAAACTAGCTTCTCTTGACTTCACACTGAATTGCTCTACTTGGAAAGAAATGCCTCAGAAATCCAGGAACTGAACTCCACTGACTTCACCAACTACCTAAACTGAGTGGAAAAGAACAGCATGAACTCAACTGCATTCACATAAAGTGCTTTGATCTGAACTCCACTGAACTCCAATCACTGTATTACCAGAACTCAAGTTGAATTGCACTAACTGCGCTGTCTTCAGTCCTAATTGGAGCGGGGAACAAAATAATCAAGGTAGGGGTGAATTGGGAGGAAGGGAGAAGGGGGAGAAGGGACAAAAAGAGTGACAGGATTAGGTGTGGGAGGACAGGGGCAAGATACACAGAGGGTCAGGAAATTGAACAGAGGTCTGTAGCAATGGAGGATGGGAAATGAGATTAGTTACCAGAAAATCCCAGATGACAGAAAAGCAAGAGACTCCCAGGACCCAATGGGGATGATATTAGCTGAAATACCCAACAAGGGGGTGGGGGAAAACCCTGGAGAGACCATATGCAGAGGTTAGGTATTGTCCCTGGTTGAGGGATGGGGCCAACCACCCTTCACAAAATTTTAAACAAGACTTGTTCCTATCTAAAAAAAATACAGGGAGGAAGGGGCCATCCAGGGACTGTCCCACCTGGGGGTCCATCCAATGTGTAGCCACCAAATCCAGACACTTTCAGATCCCTGGAAGTACTTGCTGAGAGGAACCTGATGTAGATATCTCCTGAGAGGCTCTGTCAGAGCCTTATGGATAAAGATGTGGATGCTTGCACCCAAACACCGGACTGAGCACAGGAACCCCAATGGAGGAATTAGGGGAAGGACTGAAAGAGCTGAAGGGGTTTGCAACCCCATGGGAACAACCACAATATCAACCAACCAGACCTTCCAGAGCTCCTAGGAACTAAACCAGCAACCAAAGAATATATTTGGAGGGACCCATGTCTCCAGTTGTATATGTAGCAGAAGATGGCCTTATCTGGCATCAATGGGAGTGGAAGCCCTGAGTTCTGTGAAAGCTTGATTCCCCAGTGTAGGAGGGCCGTGAGATGGGAGTGGGAAGGGGAGCCTCCTCACAGGGGCAGAGGGAGGGAGGTGGAGTGGAGGGTTTTGGGGAGGGAGGGAACTGGTAGAGGGATAACATTGACGTGTAAATAAACAAAATAACCAATAAAAATTTAATAAAAGATGATGACAACAGAGTTATCTGTAACAAAGAAAATGAATGTGCAGTGTTACACAATGGACTCTGCTTTGTGACTTTATCATGATGCCGTGAAAATTGTTTCTTTCAACCAGGAATACATTTCTTTTAAATCTATGTGTTTCTTTATAGGTTTGTATGGGGTTGTATGCTCAGTGGAAATCTTGCAAACCCTTTTGAGACTATGTTCTTCAGGAGTCCTCAGGTGCACCCTTTTATATCATTGAAAGTGAATTCTTTGACATATACCTCCATATATTTGAGGACATACAGAAGATGTGGCTTCTACTATCTGCTATTAATTTGATAGCACAAGTTTACCTGTTCTGCCCACACATTAAAAAAAAAAGTTTCAAATAAGATATGAGTTTCCACTGCCTCTGAGAAATCAGTGAAGCAAGATTTCTACTGCCACACTGCTGTTCCCTGATGACTGAAAGGAAGAATGGAGTGTAGTCTGCACTGAAGTACTTCTGCAAGGACCAGATATAAGTACAGAGAGGGTAACTGAAGTGAGTTTTATAATGCTAATGAACTTTGCTTAAGAGAATAACATAGCCAAAATATTTACGTTTTTCTATTTCTCAGCTAAACTACACTGTAGTGTAAAGAAAACAAACAAGAGAAATATATGTTTCTATAACAAAACATAGCAAAATAAAACAAAAACCCTGAAAAAAACCCTAAAACACATCTGCCATGTTACTAAAACATAACATACTATATTTTAGAAAGTGCTGAAGGAAAAGCATCTTTAGTACAGGAATTTAACTATTCATGTTCTTTCTTTTTCTTTGTCTTCCATCCTCCCTGTCACTGGT
Source organism: Mus musculus (assembly GCF_000001635.26). Lineage (NCBI taxonomy): Eukaryota > Metazoa > Chordata > Mammalia > Rodentia > Muridae > Mus > Mus musculus. The sequence goes on along the minus strand of NC_000071.6, from coordinate 80,289,705 downwards.
TTTCTTCCTTTCTTTTTTCCTTCTTACTGTTTTACTTATAAAATTGGTTCATTTATTAATTCATTGATTAATAATACATGGTTCATAAGAAGAAATATCACATATGATGGGATGAAAAGCTCTCCCTGCTCTTTTCATATGCATGGCCTCTTTCATGGCCTGTTTCATAGATATGTCTGTATAAATTGCTATCTGCAGTTTTTATAATGCTATTGCTTTGTATGGATTATTTCAAGGCTAAATATTTGGTATCGGATAATCTATTGTTGTCTTCTTTCCTGGGAAAACTATTTCTCCTGCTCTTACCACTAGCTGAAAATTTGAACAACATAAAATTTATAAACAAAAAAAAAGTTTCTGCACAAGAAGAAACAAAGACAAAAAACAAAAATAAAGCAAACTCGCAAACAATGACACTAAAACCCAGTCAATCCTGTGAAGATAAAGCCTACATTTCCTAGCTACATATTGGTCAAGGAATTGCTACCCAGAAAATGTAAAGAACATGGCAAATGAATGACAAAAATTAAACAAACTAAGAAAAATGAGTACTGAAGCTACCACAATATAAAAAGAATTTTATTGTCAAGTTTATCTAAAATAGACCTATACTAGACAAAATACCTATAGTACATGTAAATCATTATATAAATATATTTTGATTAAACAAATATTTACATCTTTTAGATAGTTTTTCAGTGTTGTCAAAGATGCTTGCACTCATTTCATCCTAAAGCTGTGGTGCTTGGTTTCCCCCCCAAAGATGGGAAAGGGTACCTATTTTTTATTATTATAATTACTTTTAGTATTTTATAGTTGAGTCATTTTCCCTCTTCTGGTATGCCCTCAGACAGTTCATTATCACAATTATCCTCCCAATGGCTCCAAGAGGATGTCCCCACTCCCTACCCTACTCACATTCTCTCACCCCACCACACTCCATTCCCTCTCCATACCCTCCCCACTCCCTGGGACCCCAAGACTCTCAAGATATGGTAGGCTTCTCTTCTTTCACTGAGGCAAGACCCGGAGAGTTCTCAGGGGTCTGGGTTAGTTGAGACTGCTGGTCTTCCTATGTGGTTGCCCTCCTCAGCTTCTTCCAGCCTTTCCTTACCTTAAACACAGCAGTCCCCAGACTTCAGTCCATTGGTTGAGTGTAAGTATCTGCATCTATCTAAGTCAGATGCTTATTGTACCTCTCCAGGGACAACCATGCTATGCTTCTGTCTGCAAGCACACCACAGCATCATTAAGTATCAGACCTAGGAGCCTCCCATTGAGATAGATCCCAAGTTGGGCCTGTCATTGAAACTCCTTTCCCTCAGTCTCTTCTCCATTTTAGTCCCTGCAGTTCTTTTACAGAGGAGAATTCTGTGCCAGAGTATTTGATTGTGGGATGGCAACCACAGACTATGGCATAATTTTTCACATATTGAATACTTAGTTTTTGTTTACTTTGTTTCATTAACATTAAAGAAACAAGGACAATATTAGTTTATATTTATAGTTTGTTCATTCTTGTTGCAGTCATAGAATTTCACTTTATTATACCAGAAGTAATTATGGCACACTAATATTTGTATAAATTTTCTTGAGTTATTTTAAGAATAGGAGGGAACAAAAATATACAGAACACTTGTTTAACAAACAAGTCATGAGTTTGGATTGAAGTCTACATCAAAATTTTCTCATGTACAAATAATGAATATTTTGCTTGATTCCAGTTTTTATTCAATGGGGAGATATAACAAGTATATGTTTCTTCAAAACCATGCTTAAAGTTGGTGTTTGTTATGGTTTATATAGTAAATCTTCTAAATAATAAGTTGTTATGTTTTCTCATTAGTTCAACACTGTTAAGGTCAATTATATGTTAAAAGCAAGATGCTTTCCATTTTCTTGGGACACATTGTATTTCATCCAATGATGCTAAGGAATTAATATGATTGCTTTATAATCTATAAAACTTTCTAATTCAGAGAAAATTTGAAACAATAGATATCAGAGTTTTGTTTATTTATTATGTTTATTCCTCTCCTTACATTGCCAGAACTTAACTTTCTTCCCTCTTCTCATGATGTGTCTATGACATGACAATGATTGTTGTTAGATATCACAGATACACAAACATAATTATATATTATATATGTACATGCATGTATGTCTTTATATAGGTGAAATAAATGGGTATATTAAAATATTTTAAAGTTAATAATCAATACAATGTCAATTTACTATAAAACAGCTTTTAATTAAAAGTAATTTTGGAGTATTTGTGGTGTCTCAGCTGATATATGAAGAGCTTTGAAATCATTAGTTTATCTTTAAAACAAAGATTGTCAGACAAAATTTAAAAATCAGCTGATTCCTCTTCCAGTGTTAAAACTGAAAGTGCAGAGCTTGCTTCTATTCTGAAATCTGAAGAGACAAAGGAATATACAGCTCCATAGCTAAGACAAACATACTTATCAGAGAAGCACTGAAAATGGTAAAAAAAAATAATAGCATGTAACTATTTAGAGCATAGTTATAATCAATGGTTGGAATATGAGGACAGATCATCATGGAGACATGATGACAATTGCACAAGTATCTTTGTAGGCCTCCCTTATCTCCAGAACTGTGCCTGATTCTTGCGACAGAATCAAGTCATACTGTTCTCCTGGTCATGACAAAGAAGTCCAATATTCAACTATGTCCATCTCTTCATCATGATACTATCAGTAAACTTTGTTCCATGAAAGACTTCCTAATTTGTCCTCTTTGGTTATATTTTCATTTTTCAACATAATAACAAGACAATAAGTAAAAATGATTTTCCTAAAATTATAATCAACAAAGATTAAGTATTCAAAAATAAAGAGTGAAAATTGTATTCACTACAGAGAATGGAAGGCATAAAGATTGTTCTGCTATACTGCTAAAAGAGGTACAGAAAATCTGTAGAAAGTTTAATTCCCACGACACCTGGTGCAGTGAATAGTTGAACCTATCAGTGGACTACATGGCTGACACCAGCTCTATTCCATGGAGTTTACCACTCCCCCAGCAACTCTCTAGGGTGATTACAATATTAGAGCTAGATGTGAAACACATTGAAGCTTTTCAAAGAGGAGATCTCACTACAGAAAGACCTAAGCTAAGTGAAAGGAAAAACAAATAAGAGACCAAGAAATGCAATGCTTTCAGTTACAGTTACAGGAAACAGAATGTAGCCTAACTATTAGCTAGTTTAACATAAATCCTTAAAGATTTACATACCTTAACTTGTCATCTTTGGTGTTTGGTTTTTAAAAATCCAGGATAAAATATTCCTGTAAATCTCGAAACAAATAAACCAACAAATAACAACAACTCACAGCCTAGTCTGTGAATGCAAAGAATTCAAGACAGACTTAGATATAGTGTAGATATTACATTTATTTAATAAAATTATGAAATAAGCAACATAAATACATGAAGAGCTCATATTGGAAAACATACATAAGAACTGAATAGCAGAGAGGACAGAAAGATTGAAAAACCTAAGGAAAAATAAATAAACGAACACTAATGGAATAAAACTATGGTATAACTCAAGCCCCAGGCTACCTTGCCAGCAGAGTCTTGCCCAACACCCGCAAGGGCCCACACAGGACTCCCCACGGGATCCTAAGACCTCTGGTGAGTGGAACACAGCGCCTGCCCCAATCCAATCATGCGGAACCTGAGACTGCAGTACATAGGGAAGCAGGCTACCCGGGCCTGATCTGGGGCACAAGTCCCTTCCGCTCGACTCGAGCCCCGGGCTACCTTGCCAGCAGAGTCTTGCCCAACACCCCCAAGGGCCCACACGGGACTCCCCACGGGATCCTAAGACCTCTGGTGAGTGGAACATAGTGCCTGCCCCAATCCAATCGCACAGAACCTGAGACTGCTGTACATAGGGAAGCAGGCTACCCGGGCTTGATCTGGGGCACAAACCCCTTCCGCTCCACTCGAGCCCCGGGCTACCTTGCCAGCGGAGTCGCCTGACACCCGCAAGGGCCCACACAGGATTCCACAGGAGATCCTAAGACCTCTAGTGAGTGGAACACAACTTCTGCCAAGAGTCTGGTTCGAACACCAGATATCTGGGTACCTGCCCTGCAAGAAGAGAGCTTGCCTGCAGAGAATACTCTGCCCACTGAAACTAAGGAGAGTGCTACCCTCCAGGTCTGCTTATAGAGGCTAACAGAGTCACCTGAAGAACAAGCTCTTAACAGTGACAACTAAAACAGCTAGCTTCAGAGATTACCAGATGGCGAAAGGCAAACGTAAGAATCCTACTAACAAAAATCAAGACCACTCACCATCATCAGAACGCAGCACTCCCACCCCACCTAGTCCTGGGCACCCCAACACAACCGAAAATCTAGACCCAGATTTAAAAACATTTTTCATGATGATGATAGAGGACATCAAGAAGGACTTTCATAAGTCACTTAAAGAATTACAGGAGAGCACTGCTAAAGAGTTACAGGCCCTTAAAGAAAAGCAGGAAAACACAGCCAAAGAGGTAGAAATCATTAAAGAAAAACAGGAAAACACATCCAAACAGGTGATGGAAATGAACAAAACCATACTAGAACTAAAAGGGGAAGTAGACACAATAAAGAAAACCCAAAGCGAGGCAAAGCTGGAGATAGAAACCCTAGGAAAGAGATCTGGAAACATAGATGCGAGCATCAGCAACAGAATACAAGAAATGGAAGAGAGAATCTCAGGTGCAGAAGATTCCATAGAGAACATCGACACAACAGTCAAAGAAAATACAAAATGCAAAAAGATCCTAACTCAAAACATCCAGGTAATCCAGGACACAATGAGAAGACCAAACCTACAGATAATAGGAATTGATGAGAATGAAGATTTTCAACTTAAAGGGCGAGCTAATATCTTCAACAAAATAATAGAAGAAAACTTCCCAAACATAAAAAAAGAGATGCCCATGATCATACAAGAAGCCTACAGAACTCCAAATAGACTGGACCAGAAAAGAAATTCCTCCCGACACATAATAATCAGAACAACAAATGCACTAAATAAAGATAGAATATTAAAAGCAGTAAGGGAGAAAGGTCAAGTAACATATAAAGGAAGGCCTATCAGAATTACACCAGACTTTTCACCAGAGACTATGAAAGCCAGAAGAGCCTGGACAGATGTTATACAGACACTAAGAGAACACAAATGCCAGCCCAGGCTACTATACCCGGCCAAACTCTCAATTACCATAGATGGAGAAACCAAAGTATTCCACGACAAAAACAAATTCACACAATATCTTTCCACGAATCCAGCCCTTCAAAGGATAATAACAGAAAAGAAGCAATACAAGGACAGAAATCACGCCCTAGAACAACCAAGAAAGTAATCATTCAACAAACCAAAAAGAAGACAGCCACAAGAACAGAATGCCAACTCTAACAACAAAAATAAAATAAGCAACAATTACTTTTCCTTAATATCTCTTAATATCAATGGACTCAATTCCCCAATAAAAAGACATAGACTAACAGACTGTCTACACAAACAGGACCCAACATTCTGCTGCTTACAGGAAACCCATCTCAGGGAAAAAGACAGACACTACCTCAGAGTGAAAGGCTGGAAAACAATTTTCCAAGCAAATGGACTGAAGAAACAAGCTGGAGTAGCCATTTTAATATCGGATAAAATCGACTTCCAACCCAAAGTTATCAAAAAAGACAAGGAGCGACACTTCATACTCATCAAAGGTAAAATCCTCCAAGAGGAACTCTCAATTCTGAATATCTACGCACCAAATGCAAGGGCAGCCACATTCATTAGAGACACTTTAGTAAAGCTCAAAGCATACATTGCACTTCACACAATAATAGTGGGAGACTTCAACACACCACTTTCATCAATGGACAGATCGTGGAAACAGAAACTAAACAGGGACACAGTGAAACTAACAGAAGTTATGAAACAAATGGACCTGACAGATATCTACAGAACATTTTATCCTAAAACAAAAGGATATACCTTCTTCTCAGCACCTCAGGGGACCTTCTCCAAAATTGACCATATAATTGGTCACAAAACAGGCCTCAATAGATACAAAAATATTGAAATTGTCCCATGTATCCTATCAGACCACCATGGCCTAAGACTGATCTTCAATAACAACATAAATAATGGAAAGCTAACATTCACGTGGAAACTGAATAACACTCTTCTCAATGATATCTTGGTCAAGGAAGGAATAAAGAAAGAAATTAAAGACTTGTTAGAGTTTAATGAAAATGAAGCCACAACGTACCCAAACCTATGGGACACAATGAAAGCATTTCTAAGAGGGAAACTCATAGCTCTGAGTACCTCCAAGAAGAAACGGGAGACAGCACATACTAGCAGCTTGACAACACATCTAAAAGCCCTAGAAAAAAAGGAAGCAAATTCACCCAAGAGGAGTAGACGGCAGGAAATAATCAAACTCAGGGGTGAAATCAACCAAGTGGAAACAAGAAGAACTATTCAAAGAATTAACCAAACGAGGAGTTGGTTCTTTGAGAAAATCAACAAGATAGATAAACCCTTAGCTAGACTCACTAAAGGGCAAAGGGACAAAATCCTAATTAACAAAATCAGAAATGAAAAGGGAGACATAACAGCAGATCCTGAAGAAATCCAAAACACCATCAGATCCTTCTACAAAAGGCTATACTCAACAAAACTGGAAAACCTGGACGAAATGGAAAATTTCTGGACAGATACCAGGTACCAAAGTTGAATCAGGATCAAGTTGACCATCTAAACAGTCCCATATCACCTAAAGAAATAGAAGCAGTTATTAATAGTCTCCCAACCAAAAAAAGCCCAGGACCAGAAGAGTTTAGTGCAGAGTTCTATCAGACCTTCAAAGAAGATCTAATTCCAGTTCTGCACAAACTATTTCACAAAATAGAAGTAGAAGGTACTATACCCAACTCATTTTATGAAGCCACTATTACTCTGATACCTAAACCACAGAAGGACCCAACAAAGATAGAGAACTTCAGACCACTTTCTCTTATGAATATCGATGCAAAAATCCTCAATAAAATTCTCGCTAACCGAATCCAAGAACACATTAAAGCAATCATCCATCCTGACCAAGTAGGTTTTATTCCAGGGATGCAGGGATGGTTTAATATACGAAAATCCATCAATGTAATCCATTATATAAACAAACTCAAAGACAAAAACCACATGATCATCTCGTTAGATGCAGAAAAAGCATTTGACAAGATCCAACACCCATTCATGATAAAAGTCTTGGAAAGATCAGGAATTCAAGGCCCATACCTAAACATGATAAAAGCAATCTACAGCAAACCAGTAGCCAACATCAAAGTAAATGGAGAGAAGCTGAAAGCAATCCCACTAAAATCAGGGACTAGACAAGGCTGCCCACTTTCTCCCTACCTTTTCAACATAGTACTTGAAGTATTAGCCAGAGCAATTCGACAACAAAAGGAGATCAAGGGGATACAAATTGGAAAAGAGGAAGTCAAAATATCACGTTTTGCAGATGATATGATAGTATATATAAGTGACCCTAAAAATTCTACCAGAGAACCCCTAAACCTGATAAACAGCTTAGGTGAAGTAGCTAGATATAAAATAAACTCAAACAAGTCAATGGCCTTTCTCTATACAAAGAATAAACAGGCTGAGAAAGAAATTAGGGAAACAACACCCTTCTGAATAGTCACAAATAATATAAAATATCTTGGCGTGACTCTAACTAAGGAATTGAAAGATCTGTATGATAAAAACTTCAAATCTCTGAAGAAAGAAATTAAGGAAGATCTCAGAAGATGGAAAGATCTCCCATGCTCATGGGTTGGCAGGATCAACATTGTAAAAATGGCTATCTTGCCAAAAGCAATCTACAGATTCAATGCAATCCCCATCAAAATTCCAACTCAATTCTTCAACGAATTGGAAGGAGCAATTTGCAAATTTGTCTGGAATAACAAAAAACCTAGGATAGCACAAAGTCTTCTCAAGGATAAAAGAACTTCTGGCGGAATCACCATGCCAGACCTAAAGCTTTACTACAGAGCAATTGTGATAAAAACTGCATGGTACTGGTATAGAGACAGACAAGTAGACCAATGGAATAGAATTGAAGACCCAGAAATGAACCCACACACCTATGGTCACTTGATCTTCGACAAGGGAGCTAAAACCATCCAGTGGAAGAAAGACAGCATTTTCAACAATTGGTGCTGGCACAACTGGTTGTTATCGTGTAGAAGAATGAGAAGCAATCCATACTCATCTCCTTGTACTAAGGTCAAATCTAAGTGGATCAAGGAACTTCACATAAAACCAGAGACACTGAAACTTATAGAGGAGAAAGTGGGGAAAAGCCTTGAAGATATGGGCACAGGGGAAAAATTCCTGAACAGAACAGCAATGGCTTGTGCTGTAAGATCGAGAATTGACAAATGGGACCTAATGAAACTCCAAAGTTTCTGCAAGGCAAAAGACACCGTCAATAAGACAAAAAGACCACCAACAGATTGGGAAAGGATCTTTACCTATCCTAAATCAGATAGGGGACTAATATCCAACATATATAAAGAACTCAAGAAGGTGGACTTCAGAAAATCAAATAACCCCATTAAAAAATGGGGCTCAGAACTGAACAAAGAATTCTCACCTGAGGAATACCGAATGTCAGAGAAACACCTGAAAAAATGTTCAACATCCTTAATCATCAGGGAAATGCAAATCAAAACAACCCTGAGATTCCACCTCACACCAGTCAGAATGGCTAAGATCAAAAATTCAGGTGACAGCAGATGCTGGCGTGGATGTGGAGAAAGAGGAACACTCCTCCATTTTTGGTGGGAGTGCAGGCTTGTACAACCACTCTGGAAATCAGTCTGGCGGTTCCTCAGAAAATTGGACATAGTACTACCGGAGGATCCAGCAATACCTCTCCTGGGCATATATCCAGAAGATGCCCCAACTGGTAAGAAGGACACATGCTCCACTATGTTCATAGCAGCCTTATTTATAATAGCTAGAAGCTGGAAAGAACCTAGATGCCCCTCAACAGAGGAATGGATACAGAAAATGTGGTACATCTACACAATGGAGTACTACTCAGCTATTAAAAAGAGTGAATTTATGAAATTCCTAGCCAAATGGATGGACCTGGAGGGCATCATCCTGAGTGAGGTAACACATTCACAAAGAAACTCACACAATATTTACTCACTGATAAGTGGATATTAGCCCCAAACCTAAGATACCCAAGATATAAGATACAATTTCCTAAACACATGAAACTCAAGAAGAATGAAGACTGAAGTGTGGACACTATGCCCCTCTTTAGATTTGGGAACAAAACACCCATGGAAGGAGTTACAGAGACAAAGTTTGGAGCTGAGATGAAAGGATGGACCATGTAGAGACTGCCATATCCAGGGATCCACCCCATAACCAGCATCCAAACGCTGACACCATTGCATACACTAGCAAGATTTTATTGAAAGGACCCAGATGTAGCTGTCTCTTGTGAGATTATGCCGGGGCCTAGCAAACACAGAAGTGGATCCTCACAGTCAGCTAATGGATGGATCATAGGGCTCCCAATGGAGGAGCTAGAGAAAATAGCCAAGGAGCTAAAGGGATCTGCAACCCTATAGGTGGAACAACATTATGAACTAACCAGTACCCCGGAGCTCTTGACTCTAGCTGCATATATATCAAAAGATGGCCTAGTCGGCCATCACTGGAAAGAGAGGCCCATTGGACTTGCAAACTTTATATGTCCCAGTAAAGGGGAATACCAGGTCCAAAAAGGGGGAGTGGGTGGGCAGGGGAGTGGGGGTGGGTGGATATGGGGGACTTTTGGTATAGCATTGGAAATGTAAATGAGCTAAATACCTAATAAAAAATGGAAAAAAAAATACGATGGTATAATTTTCCCTTAAATGTGCCTGTAGTAAATTTCACATAATCAAAGACCAAGTGTCTTTTATAGTTCAGAATAATAAAAGCTAACTATAGAGGAGCATTGAAAGTATTAGGGTAATATAGTAAACAATTTCTCATGTAAAGTGTCAGAAACAGGATAAAGAAAAATGTAGAAGAAATGTTTGAATAATGACAGAGCATTTTATAAAAGAATATAATCAAACCCCGTACTTGACATTGGAGAACATAAAGTAAGAACTTTCTGCTAGATAAGAGGAAAGTAGTTCAGGTAAAACATAACCGACAGAGGTGAGAAATTCCCAACTCTTTAGTATTAGCATCATCTAGTGACTTCCTTCCCAAGGGGATCATATAAGAGAGAAAACGCAGTAATTTTCAAGTGAAAATCTGACAACCACTACCACCACTATGTGGTGAAGGTTACCACACTCAAGGGTACATCATGTTGAGAGCATGTACCCTGCTAGTACAGGAAAGGTAAATACACAATATTGCTGCACCTAACTGCAAAAACACATAGGGAAGAAAAATATCAAATGTCTGCTCTACCTAATTCTAAAACTTCACACAGTTTTAGTTATTAGTGAGATAAACATCAAAAAAGCCACAAGAAAGCCAGACCTATAAAATAACTAATTCTAACTCAAATTATTATAGTCAGAACAATCCAAGATATTTAAAAATGCTCTTGCCTGAACATGACTTCAACAATGACAATAGCAGCTAGCATGCCTGGGTGGATTGGGAAGGGCTCATGAGGCTCTGCCCTAAATGAAGGGCCATAGGCAAAGAATGGCTGCTGAAATGGAAAAAATCAGTCTGCCCTCAGGTTAAGCTCCTAAAGGTTATAGATTGCCAAGAAATCTAAATACTCTAAAGACACACACCCCAGCCCCCAGATCCCAGACCCAGACACAGACACCCAGACACCCAGACACCCAGACATCCAGACCCAGACCCAGACCCAGACCCAGACCCAGACTTAGACATAGACCATAGACATAGATAAACACACACACACACACACACACACACACACACACACCATTAAATGGAAAGACTATTCTTTTTATATGTGTGTTTGTGTGTGTGAAAGTGAGAAAGAAAGGGCACACATATAAAACAACCACACAAACACCTACAAAACACACACACACACATGCTTTCATAAAAATAAATACACAAAAAACACACATGGACACACACACCATATGAAGAGAATAAATTAATAATCTAATGGTATGGATGATGAATTAAGTAAATAACAGAATCTAGTTTTTATCAAAATAATTATAAAATTATTATATTACTAGATATATCATAACAAACACAGCTAATGAATAAAGTAAACCTTTTTGCCTCAAAACTGCTATGATAACCCTCTTTCTGTTTTTAACGTAAAAAGACGCATAAACTACCTTGACACAATTTTGAAGGATTTAAGCATGGTTCTGTTTATTTGAAGTTACTTTAATTTGGAGATCCTTACAAAATTACTCAACATCAGAACCACATTTTCAAATGGGAGATAAAGAACCTCGTTTATATGCATCTGGAGAGCTTTCTAATGAGCAAGATGGGAGGTTAATTTAGTCCCTTGATTAGGAAACCTGTCTTAGGTTCCATCCATATGTACGCCAGCTGACTCGGCTATGGAAGTGGAGTCTATTCTTACTGTACTGATTAGCAGGGTACTTTTGAGGTTGTAATTCTTAAGGCAGCAAGTCTGTTAATCCTCATGACTTCGGGAGTCCTATGATTGACAGATGAAACAGTTTTGAGAGGCCATTGATGTGTCACATGAGGTACAACCCTCTGCACATGGAGCTCATGGAGCCTGTTTTGAAATCTTAGTTAGATTTCATTACATTTTTCACACTTTAGTATATTTCAAGTAACATTGTTAATAGTTGGATTCTACTACTCTGTCCCCAAATTATGTTGATGTACAGACCCTCACTTTCTCAGAAATATAAACTGCTATTGTAATGGTATCTTTCCTGATATTATCAAGTTAAAATGAAGTAATAAAAAATGGGTCTCAAGTCTGATATCACTTCTTACAAAAAAGGCATTTGCTTTTTTCAAAAATAAAATCAGATATAATAAAAACAGCTTATTTTAAAGTTTATTGCCATAAACACCCTAACAATACACAATCTAATAATCTTAGGAAACAAAAGTATTGCTTCATTTTACAATATGTATATGCTTAGTTTAAATGGTCATAATTTTATTTGAATAAGTTGCACAATATCTTCTAAGTAATGTTCCTTATGTTTTACATTTCTGTGATTTCAAAAGGTCTTAACTGACCGAGACTAAAACAGTTGTTAAAAATGAGCCACTCCACAGCTCTTTTTGCACAAGTCATTTAAAGAAATATTATCATCACAAAAATATTCTTCTGTACTTTATCAAAACTTGTTCATGTAATTTTCATTTTTTGCTCACATACAAAATACCTGTGGTTATTTTATCCATTAATAAACATAATTTGCTACTTGTGCACTGCATCTCTCTAATTGCAACCTTGTCTTTCATGCTAAAGACAGCCTCAAACTATAGCAGGAGGAGGAATATTTTCTGTCATGAAAGGGTTTAATTATATCATCTCACAGTTGTCTTTGTTGCTTAGTACTTGCCTCTCTTTCAAAACACAATACTCCAATCTATCAAAAAATCGTCCTACCTGTTCTTTTATCTCTAATTTAACATATTCATCCAAATGCCTGAGACATGATTATTTTTGATTCGTCTACATTTGTCTTAGTTTCAAGTGAAATGGTTTATTTCTAGATGCTTTCGACCCTAACCACGACTATTAGCAAGAAATACACCATTCCAAAACATACACAGGAAATATAAAATATATACAAAAGCTTATATAAGACAGCAATGTGGAATTCCGTAGATGCTTAGATGGAGAAAGAAATCTATATCCTGTATCTGATAGTCAGCAGTTTTCATTGAACAGTCTATATCTACATTTGTTTATATGAATGGCCAGCATATGAATTCCAGTTTTTTCTGTTCAGCATAAATCATGTAAAGAGAAAGCAATATATTACATTCATCTTTTAAAATTATTTTGATCAAATTATGTGTCTTTTAGTAAGTATTTTTTGAGATATTTCTTAGTCATTTTTATTTCTTCTTTTGTTTGCTACATTCAGGTCTATAGTCAAACTTTAATTTGGTAATTTCGAAGCATAATTAAAAATTAATTTTTGTTTCATTTTCTCTGCTCGCCTTAAGGGTAGCTAGAAACAAACTAGGGGTGAACTTCAAGATGAGCTAGCTAAGCAGAGGAGAGAAGGAGGAGCTAGCTGGACAGGGTCTTGAAGTTTGAGTTGAAGGAGCAGTTGACATCAACCAAAGGGATGAAAGTTGACACTCATCTCTTTCTGTCCCCTAATGGTCTACAACCCCTTTATCCCTAGTCATTTGTGTTTGATAAGCTTACAGTCACAGTCACAGGGACTTTCAAGCTGACCATGGACCAGCTACTTTTTAATACTTGGAACTGCAGCTTTTGAAGATATTTAAATGTTTATATCTGAGTTCTCTTTCTTGGAGAACAAGCTTTGAATTGAATAAAGTATGCATGGATCTCCTTCAACTGTACTGTTAACTTTGAAGCATCATACACATACAGGCGAGTTATATCTCAAACCTTCTAGCATTCTGCACAATGATACTTGTCTAACTGATGTTTCAGTCTTATTTATCTGATGCAAGGAATTTTAAAATGCATAATACCTACATTTTAAAAGATAACAATCATTAAATTTTCATAAATAGTTGTTTGGAATAATACAGGCAGAATTACTATTTACCAAATGAGCAGCCCCAGCCAAGCTGTGTCAACTCATGAGAGTCACAATCTTCCCATCCATCAGGCGATAATTGTAATTGTTTGTAACTCAGCAAGATAATTGAGTAAAAAAATGAATGTTAAGGACTTTTTTCTTTTATGAGTCTTTCTTGTACTCATAAATATATGATATGCATATTGCATGTGTATAATACTGGCAGTTTGTAGGCTTGGTAGTGAAGAATAAACAGGGCAAGCAGCTGAGCTTGTTAGGGGAAGCTATTTAAATTAAGGATTGTTTGCACAGACAATTTTCCTGCGGTAAAGTTTTTTGAGCAGATTGTGAAATTAAGTGAATGATTTCTATAAGTATCCAAGGAAAGGGGAAGTGCTAAGTGTCTGAGTTCTGAATACAGAGTGTTTGGAACTCTTCAATTCACAGGGAAGGGTGAGGGGAAAAAAAGATTGGATGCAGTAGAGATCAGACAGGAAGGAGGAGAGGATGGGAGGGAGGTTAGATGCTACCCTATGTGGTACAGGGTAAGTGTAAGTCTGAATGAGGATGACAGTTGTTGACAGTCTCAGCATGGAAGTCTGTGTTTTTGAAGAGAAGCTTGGTTGTTCAGGACAAAAGGGATGGTGAAAGGCAGTGGAGAGGCACAGAGATCATGGGATGCTTTTGAATTTCTGTGACTTCCATAGGTCTATTGGGCAGCTAGCTCAGCCCAGGATGTCTCATAAGCATTTTTTCTTTTGGTAGCTCAATTATTCTTTAATAATCTATTGAAATATTCATCATAAAATTTGTCAATAATATTTGTTTTTAAAGTCTTTGCACAATTACTCCTACATTTTCCTTTCATGTTTTCTTCCAAATATTATCATAAATTAGATTACACTATAACTTCTTTACTTATTGTTTCATTTACTAGTATGAATCTTTTCCTCTTTTAGTTACTATTTTCTTCTTTGCAAAAGAAACACAGTGAGAACATGGCATGTATTCATTTAATTTGTTTAAAAAAATCACAGCTATAATTATTTGATTGATGGCACTATAATACACTGAGACAGAGAATGATTTGTTTATTTATATGTGTGAGTGGGTATGATTTTGCATATTCATATGTGCATTTCCACACGAGTGCCAATGCCAAAATGTGCATATATAATGCTCTGCATATGAAATGTCAAGGGATAACTTTCAGTAGTAAGTATTCTTCCTTCTCCAGGCAGGATTTTGGAATCAAACTCAGGTCATGAAGTCTGCATGGCAAGAGCCAATACCCAGAGAACCATCTGCCCATCCCTCAAAACCCTTTTATTATTTATAACTTAGGTTTCGCTAGCCTTTTTTAATCAAGTTGTCTTGAAACTCACTTTCTTCTTCCTACCTAACAGGCCTGGATAATCACGTACAGTTACTCATAAATTCTAATCAAGTTCATTTTGTGTCTTTGAGAAAAGTTGTAGTTATTATTTTGTTGTTGTTGTGACAAAAACCTAGATATATAACTTGAGGAAAGAAATTTATGTTGGTTAATGGTTTGAATGTACAGTCTACCCTGGAATGGGAGACATGGAGCATAATGCAAGCAATAATATTGAATCAACATTCACGAAGTAGAGAGAGAGTAATCCTCCACTGATATTCTACTTGCTCTCTCTTTTATATATGGCTTAGGGTCCCAGCCCACTGAATGATACTAATACATTCCTCATAGCTCATCCCACCACAATTAGCCTTCACAGGAAATACTTTCACAAACATAGGCAGACATTTGTCTTTCCGGTGAATCTAAATCCCATGAATTTGACAAGGTTAATTATCATGCACCATCATTCTTTAGCTCTGGGTAACAATAAAATCATTCCATAGTTGAAGAAGCCCTTGAACTTTTAAGAATCCCATTCTTCCCCCTGTTATCATATACACATTACCATGTATAACTTTGTTTACATTGTTTTCTCCATTGCTGTCTGGTTATTTTGACATGATTTCACCTGAAGTCAGGTAATTATGACAAATATGACCTTAATAACTTTACAGTCCTGGCCAACTGCTATTGTCACATCCTGGCTAGATGTATTAATTACAGTTATAGAGATTAACAGAATTTAGCAAATCTATTGATATGCTCTTTAGCCAGGTCTTGTTTAGATAACCATGTTGATATGACTTCATGGATATTATTCAATATCTAGTGCACACACACACACACACACACACATACACACACACACACACAAAGACTTGGAAGGAAGAAAGGGAATGGGGAATAAAGTGACTACACTTTAATTTAGAAAAACTTCCCACAATTTTTATGATGGAGAAATGGTAGCTCACACTGTTAATCTGTAGCTTTGGAAAAAATGGACAGAATGATTTCTATGAGAAGGAGGTAATTCTGAGATATATAATAACTTCAAGGGCATCTTAGCCTAGAAAATATGATCCTGACTCAAATAAACAGCCAACCAACCTAACTAACTAACTATCTAACTAACTAACTAACTGACTGACTGACTGACTGACTGACTGACTACCTAAGTAACCTCCATAGGAAACAAGGATAGAATTAGGCAATTCAACAATGGTTTTTTTCCCCTCTGATAATTGTCATTATCTTTAGCAGTATTTAAATAACAATAAATACTATTTTACCTCATTTTCAAAAATAATTAAACATAATCCTGAAACTTTTGATTGTTTGGGTTTTATAATTGAAAGCTGATCATGTGGATCCTTCCTACAAATAATGTCAAACTTAGCCTTATGCACCCCACTATTGGCCTTAACTTAATGATCTGTTCTTTTTTTTTAATTAGGTATTTTCCTCATTGACATTTCCAATGTTATCCCAAAAGTCCCCCATACCCCCCCCCCACTCCCCTACCCACCCACTCCTGCTTTTTGGCCCTGGCGTTCCCCTGTACTGAGGCATATAAAGTTTGTAAGTCCAATGGGCCTCTCTTTCCAGTGATGGCCGACTAGGCCATCTTTTGATACATATGAAGCTAGTTTTGTGCAGATACTGAATTTAAGTCAAGGCCTCATATACTTCACAAGCAAAATAAAGCAGACATTCTTGTGTCTAGTGTTTTTAGATTCTAATTATTATTGAAATTGCAGGTTCTTATGCAAAACCTAACTAACTGACTGACTGACTACCTAAGTAACCTCCATAGGAAACAAGGATAGGATTAGGCATTATTTTAAAGTGTACTGGCTACATAATTTGTTCGAGAAATAATCTCGAGATCCTAACCAAATATATTTTTAAAAGTAAATTTGATAACATTTATATGTAGTGTAAATTTTAACATAACAAGAATTTGCTCTCATTAAATAATTTATCAAGTTTTGATATGGTATGTCCTTTTTCTTACATTAATGAACACTTTTTTGAGTTGGGATTTTTCACAGTATATGAGGAATTTGTTTTAGGTGTTAGTAAATAGCTTCAGGTGATTTTGGTGCATCTCTGACATGTATCATCTCAATTTTTTCTTTTATTCCAAATTTCTCTTAAAATGAATACTAATAACACATCAACAATACAGACTGCCTGCAGGGCAATTTTTGTTTCTATACTTAAGAATGTAATTTCTCTTCTCACTACTGTAGACTG
Source organism: Mus musculus (assembly GCF_000001635.26). Taxonomy (NCBI): domain Eukaryota; kingdom Metazoa; phylum Chordata; class Mammalia; order Rodentia; family Muridae; genus Mus; species Mus musculus. The sequence continues at coordinate 80,272,272 of NC_000071.6, read as the reverse complement.
CTAATAAAACATGATTTTTTTTTAATACAACAAATTGCCTTTTTCTAATGATCTCACCTTGAAGGTGAAATTAAAATAATATTTTTGGTGTCACCATTATCTGTTCTTTTTACCTGCTTTTATTAAAAATGGAAACTGTTGTTGAGAATATTTTCTCAGTGTGAACAGAAAAATACGAGTGATATTTTAATACACTGATGTTCATTTGTTATTTCAGATTATAATCATTTTTTGTAATAAAAACCCTAATATTATTCTTTTAGAGATGAAGGGATAGATCAGTAAACTTTAAAATTTTTGTTTTATATTTTGAGAGTGCAATATCATCACATCATTGACCTCCTTCTCTTTTCCTCTCTTTAAACCCTTCTTATATAGATAGCACTCCCTGCTTTCTTTCAAATTCCTTGCCTATTTTTCATTATTTGAACACACATGCACACACACACACACACACACACAGACACACACACATATATATTCCCTAAATGCATAAGTACAATGCTTTGAGATATGACCATTTGTCATAAGATAATCAATGTGCTATTTTCTGGGAAAGACTATTGAAGCTGCTTTCAAAGTCCTTTAGTTGCCTACAGTTCTTTGTGTAGTTCTTTAAGCAAGTTCCTGTGTCCAATTTAGTATGTCCATAGTTGTCTTTTCTCAGCTCATGTTGACTATTATTTTTGTTTATACACATTTAAAGTAGTTAATTCATGTGACTCAAGGAGTCCTTTTAGTGATATGAATTATAAAAATAGAAGTATAATTAGTTTTATCATGTCCTCAAGGTCATTTTGCAATTATTTCACTGAAATGTTAATTTAACAATGCCATTTCAAAAAAAATTCAACGTGAACTTTTCATTTGTTTGCTTGCTTTATATAGTAAGCACTTTGCTTTTAATAAATATTTATTGAAATAAATTTCAACTACATCTCTAAGCTTCATATATTATAATATTTATGGAATTATGTTACGTAATTTAAATAAGCATTGATTTTCAGGACATCGCCCTAATCAAAGACAAATTGTTTTCTGTTGACACATGATGGTGAACAGTTTTCAAATATGGTAAATATTTTATTAAATTTGAAGAAACAGAGGTCCACAGGCATAATATGCATTAACATTGGTATATATTTTATATATTATTTGAGCATTGAAACTTTTCATGTGTATTTTATTACATTGCATTGTAAATCCTGATCTAAGTCACAGGAATCCATTGGGATTCCGTGAATCTTTGAGAACAATGATCAATGTCTGCTTCTTACTAACTAGGATATTAACTTTTAGAAGCACAATATAAATTTCCTGGTTAAATGAATAAATAACAGGATAACCAAATCCCTGTTTTACTTTAATCTTGAAATAGTGGGTCAAGGGAAATAAAGTGTGGAACTAAGGAAGAAAATCTTGACAGTGAAATTTTATAAATGTTCAGGTATTCCAATAACACTACCAACAAACCTTTGCCTTGTGTTTATTTCATTGCATAGTTTCTTAGATGCATATGTGATACCAAAATATTATAAGAAAAGCATATTCATTTTTTCTTCAGGAGGGAAACTTGTATCTTTGTGTTTGTACACTTATAACCTAATTTCCCATGTTTCTCTGACATCCCAGGTACAGTCTGTTAGGGACACTGAGTTCATATATCATTTCTGGTATTTTCAACTTCTCCATTAACGACACCAATGAGCCATACCTAATCCCATAGACAAAACAGGATCACCAAAGAGCGTTTACTCAATCAGTGTCAAAAACATTCTCGTGGGAAGACGGTTCTGCTCCCAAAGATAGGTGAGACAGCCGCACGACAGTGTTAATGACAAGTTAATGTGAATAAATGGGAGGTAAAATGAATTGAAAAATTGTCAAAGTGTAAGAACAAGATTGAGGTAAACTTTCTTTTAACAAGTGTAATTTCCACAATTAAAATACTCTTTAGAAGCTGTCTTTTGGGATATTCTATTCTTTCTTAAATCTTTGCTTAAGCTTCAGCATTTTCAAGTTTTTTTTTTTTTTTTTTTTTTTTTTTTTTTTTTTTTGCAAGCATCTGTTGCTGCAAGGAAGTTTGCGCCATTATGAACTTAGTCAGGAAACTTTTATTGATGTCCTACCGTATGAGGGTTAATGTTCTTGCCTATGAATATAGAAATGGAAAAATACCTGCTACTACATTCCATCATGTTTGCTCTTAATTTTTTTCTGGATAGTCCCATTCTCAGACTTTGAGACTTTTGTGCTGGTTCTGTAATCTACATTGTCATGATTTTCATCATCAGTATCCAACTGTGACTTTGCTGGGCGTTTTCTTTTTTGTCTGGATACCCAAAGTAATACTGAGCTGCTTATCTGTGCCTCCTGTATTTCCACATTTCCAATGGACAATGGAAGTCTATATTAAGTGATTGTTTCCATTTGTAATAGAAGTATTTGCTTTGTTATTTTGGGGGGGGAGGCAAGGTAACAAAGTACCTTAGAAGTTTACAGTGAAACAAGTACTTTAAGACTAGCAAAATATTTAGAAAATCCTTTGTAATGATGAACTTAGATTTTTGAAACCAAGCATTGGCAACAGGCTGACGTTTAAAGATTTTCTGCTCTGTGGATTACTTTTCTAATTTTCCAAAGACATTAGAGAGAGTGCTTCTATACGTAGTCATCATTATTATCTGGGCTGGCCATCATATCCCAAAGAGTAATTCTCCATCAATCTCTTGAGTGCTCAAAGTGGACACAAGCAGAACTGTGTAATGGCCTACACTGACTTCCAACCATGTGAGTCTCAGGGATCATTCATTTCTGAATCCTTGTTAAAAATTTCCAACCAGACATCTTGGTGTTATATATATATATATTTTTTTTTTCAGGCACATGGATCGGACTCTAGAATAGCATTCTGAGTGGGGTAGTCCTATCCCAGAAGGACATGAATGACATGCACTCACACATAAGTGGTATTGGCCATAAAATGTAGGTGCCATGTTATACCCCACAGAACTAAAGAAGCTAAACAAGAAGGAAAGCCCAAGGGAGTAAGTTTGAATCTCACTTTGTGATGGTTTGTGTGTGCTCAGTCCAAGGAGTGGCACTATTGTAAGATATGGTCCTGTTGGAGTATGTGTGGCCTTATTGTAGTCGGTGTGTCACTGTGAATATGAGCTTAAGACCACCTCCATATCTGCCTGGAAGTAAATATTCTGCTAGCAGCCTTCAAATGAAGATGTAGACCACTCAGCTCCTCCTACACCATGCCTGCCTAGATGTTTCTCTGTTCCTGTCTTGATGATAATGAACTGAACCTTTAAATCTGTAAGCTAGCTCTATTAAATGTTCTTTTAAAAACTTCCCTTGGTCACAGTGTCTGTTCACAGCAGAAAAACCTTAACTAAGACACACTTGGAAGGGGGAATAAAATAGTCATAACAGGCATATAGAAGAGAGGTTGGGAGGGAAGGAAACAGGGAGATAAATGGGTGTTCAGGATCAGGTGTGGGTAAGGACAGGAAAAATGACTCAGTAGCCATGAAAATGAATGGAAATCTGTAACTGTTGGGGGTGAGGAAATGGGGGACTCCTCCAGGACAGAGACCTAGCATAAGGGAGGCGCCCAAAAATCAATGAGAGTAACTTTAGCTGTGACTCTACATTGGGGATATGGAACCCAAACAGACCACCTTCTGTAGCCAGGCAGGAACACCAGTGGAGTGGCAGAGACACAAACCCACCCACAAAACTTTCAACCCCAAATTTATTCTGTCTACAAGAAATGAAGGCAAGAGGTTTGGATCCGAGACTGAGGGAATTTTCAACTAATTAATAACTGAACCAAATTGAGATAAATCTCATGGGCAAGCACCAATTCCTAACACTATTACTGGTACTCTGTTATGCTTGCATATAGGACTATTTTTCCCAATTTTTATTAGGTACTAGCTTCATTTACATTTCAAATACTAACCTGAAAATCCCCTATAACAGCCCCCCTGCTCCCCTACCCACCCACTCCCACTACTTGGCCCTGGTGTTTCCCCTGTACTGGGGCATATAAAGTTTGCTAGACCAAGGGGCCTCTCTTCCCAATGATGGCTGACGAGGCCATCTTCTGATACAGCATACAGGACTATTTTGTCCTTAAGCTCCACACAACATCTGACTCAGACAGATATAGAAAGATAGACAAATACGGGCTCCAAAAGCGATAGGAATTCCACAGGAAGACCAATAGAGTAAACTCACCTGGACCCTTGGAGCTCTCTAGACAACCATCCAAAGATCATACATAGACTGGACCTAGGCCTCCCTGAACATATGTAGCAGTTATGCCACTTGACCTTCTTGGGGGTCCTGAACTACTGGAATGGGGGCTATCCAAAAAATCTGTTGCTTCTTTGTGGGATATGTTCTGCTATCTGAGCTGCTTTGCCTGGCCTCATTTGGGGAGGAAGTACCTAGCCTTGCAGAGACTTGAATTGCCATGCACTCCCGGTGTTCAGAAAAGAAGGGGTTGGGGAAGGGGGAAAGAGGGAAGGATTGTGTGTGTGCTGTGTGTTGATGGTGACCATGACTGGGAGGGGTGCAATATGCGGGGAGTGCTTGAAGGAATAAGTGCTGCCGAGTCAAAGCTGCAGGATCCCTGTGACCCAGGGCACCAATAAGATATATAAATGGAACCATGATGAGGATTCAGAATTGAGAGTATAGCAAGAGACCAATAATACATTGCAGGCAAAACAGTATATACAAAACCATATATTGTGTGACATGCTGTGACACAATGTGGTATCCACCACAATATTATTATTATTATAATCATCACCCTGTATTTTTCCTACTTTTTTGGCTGATTTTATTTTTACTTTTTGTTCTCTTTGGGAGTGGTTGGAAGGGTTAGTAACATTGATTTTAAATCTGATCACTCAGACATGTCAACTGGATCATACTTTAAACATAAATTACAAGAAATCAAAGAGAATACGCCTGGTAAAATAAAACATTGAATCAAATTTTCTTTGCAGTATGATTGCATCAAACAATCTGTGTGAATAAATAAATAAAAACCAAATTTGTCTTTGTGGTTGGAGTTAACCATTTTAAATTTTCTACTAGGTTATGAGATTTTAATTTTACTTCTGTTGTGCTATGAGTCTATGGGAAACCCAGACAAGCCCAAGAATTGTGAAGTCTGAAGCAACTGACAAAAGAGTCTTTTATAGTTTCAAGTTCAAGTTAGGAATAGTGTGAATATTCACAGAACAGGGAAGTAGAGGGTGGAATAGTACTGAAGCAGGAGGGGGGTTAACGGATGTCCATTCAAGGACTAATTTTACAGCCTGCATAATTGTCTGTAATCTGACCTCCATTTACCTTTTTTTTCCATGGTCTCCCTTGAGCGTGTTATTTCTCTAAGGTCAAGGACAGGTACCTTGAATTTTGCTGTTCATCAGAAGGAGTGTTGGTTTTTGGAGACACAGACACTAGGAGGATGTCTCCTCAGAATGTGTAGGGGTCATGCCATTCTAACTATGGGAAGGGGGAGGGAGCACCAGGCTGCTGCAGGATGACTCAGCACAGAAACCAGATGTCTGCATATCACTTTTGCTGGGAGGGGGGCGAAGGTGGGAGTCTCTGGAGGGGAACACAGAGGCAAACTGTCCGTAAACACTGAAGTCTCTCTAGTAGCAGTAATTCAGGGGTTACAACACTTCTACTTAGTAGATTATAAACATTTGTATGTGCAGTGTATATTTCAAATTTTGCTGCATAAAACATTCAGTTTTGATATATTTAATAAATATCAATATAATGCAGCTCTGAGGCTCTAAGTTAGATTAGCTGTCAATGGAAACTACAATTTAGACAATATTAGAATGAGTGTGAACAAGCTATATTACTCTTCTGCCTGCTGATGACTTTAGAATTGTTCTAAAGGGCGCAAAAGGAGTCTTACCCTTTGCAAATATGCTGCATGGAATTTTGAGAAGTTTTTTTTAAAGATATATTTATTTACTTTATGTCAGGACACTGTAGCTGTCTTCAGACACACCAGAAGAGGGCATCAGATCCCATTACAGATGGTTGTGAGCCATCATGTGTTTGCTGGGAATTGAATTCAGGACCTCTGAAAGAGCAGACATTGCTCTTAACTGCTGAGCCAACCTTCCAACCCCTGGAGAAGAATCTCTAAGTGCACTGAAAGACTATTAATCTAATTTCACACTACTAAAAGCACATATTATTATAGAATTAATAAGGAAATTAATACCTTTTTCATGGAATAATTTCAAGTGTTATATCTTTAACCTTTCTAATTCTACTATTTTAATAAAATAATTACTTGAATAATATATATGACTACTAGTATTTAATTAGGAATCACTTTTTTTTTTACAAAATTTTTAAACTAATTTTGTCAACTTCATAGCACTAGAATAAAGTTAGCTTCAGTATTTCATAGGGATCCTCATGTTTCAGACATGTAAGATACTGCACATGTAGAGCTTACGAATTTTCATACAAATTCCCTTATACACCATGAAATCATAGTTTATAATTCTGCTCATTTTTATTAGCCATTCTACTTATATTTTTTTTTATGTATTCTGAACAATTATAGATATCTATAAATTCTGAGTGCATGTATGCAGTATGGTTGGTGGTTCAGGTTTTGATTAGCTGACTGTGTTGGTATTTTCCAGAGTTCCTATCCACTTTAGGTCCCTCTACTCTGTCCCCAACTCTTTCACAAGGCTTTCTGTGCTCTGTCTAGTGATTGGCTGTGGGTCTCTGCATCTGATTGCATCTGCTGTTGAGTAAAACTCTCAGAGGAAAGTTATGATAGGCTCCTGTCTGCAAGCCTAACAGAGGATCATAGATGATGTCAGGGATTGTTTTTTGCCAATGGGAAGATTATCAAGTTGGGTCCGCCATTAGTTTTTCATTCATACAATCTATCCCTCCTCCCCACTATTTTTTGCAGTTCTTACAAGCAGGACACATTTTGGGACAATGGTTTTGTGGGTGGTTTGCTATCCTTATCCCTCTACTGGAAGTCATGCCTAGCTAAAGAAAGTAGCCCATTCAGGCTCCTTATCATCTACTACTAGGCGTCTCAGCCAGAGTCACCCCGTGGACTTCCAGTACTCCTATTCTTATCTCAGGTCTCTGAAACTTCCTACAGCTCCTTCTTCCTCTGCCTGCCCCAGACTTCTGTTTCTATCCCTTTTCCCCCTAACACCTTATTCCCCTACCATGTTCCTCTCTCCTTCCTCTCTCCCATCCAGTTCCCGCCATTCATCCAACTTCAATGTCTACTTTATTTCCTCTTCCGAGTAAGATTCAAGCATACCACTTTGGCCTTTTATGTTGTTTTCTTTGGGTCTGTGGATTGTACAATGGTTATCCTGTACTTTATGGCTAATATTCACTTACCACTGAGTACATACCATTCATATCCTTTGTGTCTGAGATACCTCACTCAGGATGATATTTTCTCATTCAAATATTTGTCTGCAAACTTCATTATAGCCTTGTTTGTAATAGTTGAGTAGTATTTCATTGTGTAGATGAATCACATTTTATTTCTCCATTCTTCAGTTGAGGGACATATTATATTTTTTTTCCAATTTCTGGGTAGTACACATAAAGCTGTTCTGAACCTAACTGAGCAGTTTTCCTTGTTATATGGTGGAACATCTTCAGTTATATGCCCAGGAGTGGTATAGCAGGGTCTTAAGGTAGAACTAGTCCCAATTTTCTGAGAATTTTTCTAATGTAAAAATGGCAATACTAAAATGGCTGCATTCAGGGATATCCATTTCCAGCAATTTGAATGTAAATGTAAGTAAAATAGTTCATAAAATAAAGATAACTGTATATATAGAGAAATGTAATTAATTTAACTATGTAAAAATGTAAAATTTAGCTTTTTAAAGTGCATTTTTCCTTCATCTGCTACTTTCACTCAATCAATCAATGATGTTGATTATTTAATTTTATGTATAGTAGTACTATTAAGTGTTATAGATAAGTCTTATGTTAGATACAAAGTATGGATGTAAGAAAAGAAAAGTTACATCTATATTATGATGGCTAATATTTTTATATTATAAAGAATTTTGTTTCTTTGTGGGTTTTACCAGTCATTCCTTGGTCCTGAGCACTTCTTGTTGATCACTACTCGGCTTCATCTATCTTAGATCCTAGGAATGGTATTTAAAATGATGAGAAACATTGTAAAATTAATAAATAATCTCTGACCTTCCACATGCTCAAATGTGATGCTCACTGAAAACGAGTGACTGTAAATTCATTCTGAATAAAAGTTGTTTGCATAGGCTGATCAACTGATAACAAACATGCTTGACTATGAAGAGTTTGAAGTTACTGTTCGGATAGCCTAACTACAATTTCTCTGGGAATTTTTTAGTCTCCTAAGAATCTGTTCTTGGTTTGCCTGTACATCAGATTTAATATCCTCATAATCATATTAAATATTAGAATCCACTAACTAAAAAAACCCTATTCTATAACAATTCTATCAAATTATAGTCAAGGTTATAGTGCACATTTCTTTGTCTATTTTAATTGCCGAATTGATATTTTCACAAATAGGTATTTTAAATGCCTCTAATTTATACTTTCCTATTTCTGTTGCTCTAGAAAACTCCATAAAACCGCTCCCACATTGGAACATAGAATTTGGTGCGACCTCAGTGTATGTGTGTATGTGCCTGAAAAATGATTACTCAAGTTTGGCTCCAGAAAACTACTATATTTTATTTTAAAATTAAGGTAGTTGTTATATGTTAGAATCATCAGACCTCAACTCTTGTTTCTTTCCCATTAATAGTATCAGAGATTGGTACTTTCCCATGGGAGGTGTCTCAAATTAGGCTAGTTATTTTCTGACTATTCTTTCAATCTCTACTCCACCATGGCCCCTGCATTTCTTGTACACAGGACAAATTATAGGTCAAAAAGTTGGTGAATTGGTTGGTATTCTTATCTCTCTACTGGGGTTCGCCTTTTGAGGTTCCTTATTCCCACTACTATGAGTGTCAAATAAAGTCTTCCACCCCTTGTCTCTGGTGTGTCCTAGAGATGCCCCCCCCATCTCTACTCCAGCCAGCTGCAGATCTACATTCACTATAGTCTCCATGTCTTTCCCAATACCTGATCCTTCCTCTACCCCCTCTCCAACCTAGTTCTCTCCCTCCATCTGTCTCCTATGGCTATTTTATTACCCCTTCTAAGTGAGATTCAAGCTTTTTGATTGGGCCTTCCTTCTTGTTTAGAGTTTTAGGGTCTGTAGAGCATAGCATGTTTTTCCTGCATGTTTTGATTAACTCCCACTTATAAGTGAGTACATACCATGCCTGTCATTCTGGGTCTGAGTTACTTCACTCAGGATGCTATCCCATTCATTTGCCTGCACAATTAATGATATTCTTGTTTTAAGAAGCAGGATAGTGTAAATAAAATCCCATTGTATAAATAAAACCCATTTTCTGTATTCATTCTTCTTTGGTTGAGGGGCATCTAGGTTCTTTTGAGTTTCAGCTATTATGAATAAAAGCCGCCATGAACATAGTTGATCACATACCCTTATGGTATAGTGTAGCATCTTTTGGGTGTTTGCCCAAGAGCAGTATAGTGGTATAGTTGGGTATTCAGGTAGAGCTATTTACAATTTTCTGAGAAACCACCAGAGTGATTATCAGAGTGGTTGTGCAAGGTACTAAGATCAACAATTGATAAATGAGACCTCATGAAATTGCAAAGCTTCTGTAAGGCAAAGGACAAGAGGACAAAAGAGAAGCTAACAAGATGGAAAACTATCTTCACTTACCCTTCATCTGACAGAGAGCAACTAATAGATGAAATATATAAGAACTCAAGAAATTAGACACCAACAAACCAAATAACCCATATTAAAAAATGGGTACAGAGCTAACCAGGCATTCTCAACAGAGGAATCTCTAACAGCTACAAAGCCACTTAGTCATCACGGAAATGAAAATCAAAATGACCTTGAGATTCCATCTTATATCCATCAGAATTTCTAAGATCCATAACTCAAGTGATAGTATATGCTGCCTCAACTCTTAAAAGGTGATTCCAATTTGGAAAAAAATACCAACATGATAGAAGAAAATATACAACTATTAACGAGTGCTATGCAGCTTTGAGTGACGAATGATAAGGAGAAATGATAAAAATATTACCATTTACTCATATGTCACATGTTAGTGAAATTCAGAAAAAAAAGTTTCATAGAAGTTTTCAACCAGTTAACTGAATTTAGTAACTTGTATGCCTTTGATTTCTGTTGACTCAAACAGCCAAATGTGGATGGAGAGATTTTTCTTTCAATGACTATTTTCAAAAACCTGAAATATTTGCATGTCTCAAGGTGTCACTGCATTGAGACAAAGATTTCATATAACAAACAAAAGGAAATATATAGAACATATTATTTGATTAAAATTAAATACTTCAACGCTTAGATGAGTATAGCCATGGTAAAAGTAAAATTGTAAAACAAGTTAATGAGGGGAAGAGAATGAGAGTGGGGTAAGGGATTAATGGTTAAGCAGAAGTACAAAAGATTGCTATAGTGCCAATGTGCTACACTTGATCATCATTTGTAGCCCATCATGCAACTGCAACAATGGACCTTGTACTCATATATGTACAGTGTTCGGGGATGTAAGAAAGAAAAAAAAAAGCAGAGAGAGGAAAGAGAGAAGAAGGAGGCACTATAGATATAGACATCTTTTTCTATAATTATGTTCAGGTTTGTGTTATTCAGGTTTTGTATTTCTGCACAAATCATGACCAAGATGCAAGTTGGGGAGAGGAGATACTCAGCTTATACTTCCACACTGATGTTCATCACTAAAGTAACTCACACAGGGTAGGATCTTGGAGGCTGGAATAGATGCAGAAGCCATGGGAGAATGCTGCTTACTGGTTTGCTTCTCCTTGCTTGTTCAGCCTGCTTTCTTATAGAATCTAGAACTACCACCAATCCAGAGATGGCACTACCCACAATGAGCTGGGCCCTCATACCCTTGATCACTAATTGAGAAAAATGTATTACAGCTGGATCTCATGGAGGTATTTCCTCAAGGGAGGCTCTTTTCTCTGTGATAACTCCAGCTTGTTTTAGGTGACACAGAAACCCAGCCAGTACAAGGTTCATAATAAAAATATTAGTTGAAAGTTATATAAGGAATTTGTAAGTTATATGGAGACATAAGTTTGAGACATTTTCAAATTCTTACACAACTTATTTCTTTTTACAAGAAGCTTTTGTGTGAAACCTGCTAACTATTTTGAATGATCTTTGATTCTTTGTGTGTACAGATGAGGGTCACAAAAGAACTTTGGTATTGATTTGTAATGCAACTACCCTTCGTCATTATTTAACATGGCATGGCATTTTGAAAAAAGGTATTTTTAAAATCATTTAAGAATTCCAAGTTAGTTTTCATTTTGTCTGTCAATATAATACACACTTCAACAAAACATTAGGAGTTTCTATTTCTGAAAAGTATCCCTGGAGATTAAAAATAAAAATATGTTGGCGTAGAAGAGCTTCCAAAGGACATTATATGAGTGTTCTTGGCTCCTACTCTAATTTTTTTTCTATCCAAAGGAAGCATCTTTCTGCCAAAATGATACAGGTGTGACAGCAGACATTCCAGCCTGTGAACTCTTGGGTTTACATCTCAGAGATGTGTCTTATTTTAGAATTGGTACTGATTCTTTTAAGTGGAAGTAGGATGTGCTCATAAAAACCATTGAGAGGAATGCAAATGCCATCTCCATTGCATACCAAGTTTGTTCCAATATTTCTGATGCAACACTGAATGCAGGAATTTAGATGCATATGTTTAATGTTATACCTATCCCCTGAGAGGCTCTGCAAGAACCTGACCAATATAGATGCAGATGCAAGCAGCTAACCATCAGAGTGAGTGCAGGGACCACAATGGAAGAATTAGGGGAAGGACTGAAGGAGCTGAAAGCATTTGCAACCCCTTAGGAAAACAACAATATCAACTAACCAGACCCCTGTACCCAGAGCTCCCAGGGACTAAATTACCAACCAAAGAATACACATGGCTCCAGCTGCACATGTAGCAGGGAATTGACTTACCTGGCATCACTATGAGGGGAGGCTCTTGGTCCTGTGGAGGCTTGGTATCCCAGCGAAGGAGGATGCCAGGGCAGTGAGGCAGGCGTGGGTGAGTGGTTGCTGAGGGGAAACAGGGAAGGGGACAACATTTTTAATGTAAATAAATAAAATAACCAATAATAGAGGGGATAACATTTGAAATGTAAATAAAGGCAATATCCAATAAAAAAGAAAACCATTGATGTTCACTAATCTTAAAGCTATACAATAATACCCTAATTCGTGGACTTTTATAAAGAAAAGCCAGTGTGTCTATGTGACTTGTGTTTTATGTTTTTCTAAGTACACTAAATGTGATGTTATGATATTCTTGAAGAATAACCTAAAACATTCTATTTCAGTGATTAGAATCGAAGATCACAGTACATCTTGGCAGAAGAAATGAGAAAAGTTCATGGCAATTACCAAGATCATTTAGAACATAGTTCCAAGTATGATTTCAGTTTTAAAATTTATAGCAAATCTGTTAAATAATCAGTACCAGAACCATTAAATGCCAGTGTATTTAATTCAATAACACTATGTCATTAATTGCTCCATAAACAATATTCAGAATACAACTGTTCATTCTTTATATCATGTCTTCCCTTATTATTTCCCTGTTTTTTCGATGCTGGGGCTCACATCTACGTCCTCAAGAATGCCGAGCAAGTGTTCTTCTTTGGAGATACACATTTCAGCCTTAGGTTTGAGTGTTTTCTATTGGCTTATCAGTATAAGACACAGAAAGTTGTAAAAAAAAGTCTCATGCTATGAAATGGTAATTCTTCTTGCTCTTTGGTTTAATTTTTTTCTAGTTCAAAACTACAGACAATTTGACATTTTGCTCCATGTAATTTACTGCTTTGAGTTACTGGGCCTCTCCTGGCATTCAAGTGCCACCACAGTTTTAGAAGGGTTTCATTATCAACTTTACTTTCTACTCCTCCTCAACTGAGTACACAAAATTGTTGTGGTCATGGCACTTTTTAAATACTATATATTAGGCTATTTGTAGATAAATCAAACAATAATTTATAATATAAAGACATTAAAAGCTAATAAAATTAAGGTTTATAAGAGACTACAATTACAAATAGCAAGAATGCAAATCGCAAAACAATGGTTGAATTCATACTTGAAGAAAGATTTCATTTTGCTAGTCAAAGATTTAACAAATGAATTATCGCCATCAATAACTGGGAACAACCCTGGTGTCACTCAAATTGAAGAATGGATAAAGAAACTGTGGTACATTTATTGCATAGAATACTATGCAGATATTAAAAAATAAGACATCATAAATTTTGCGGGCAAATGGATAGAACTTGAGAATATCATCTTGAGTGAGGTAACTAGATCCCTATAGATCATGCATGGGATGTACTCAGTTATAAATAGATATTACCCATGAAATTCAGGTACCCTGTTACATTTTACAGACCCAAAGAAGGTAAACAAGAATGAAGACCAAAATGAGGATGTTTGGATCTCACTCAGAAGGGGGAATAAAATAATCACCAGAGGCAGATGGAGGGAGGGAACTGGCAGGGAGGGAGAAGCAGGAGGGGAATGGGGGCATTTAGGATCAGTTGTGGGGAAGGGCTGGAGATATGGATAACTGACCATAAAAATGATTGGAAATCTGCAACTGATGGGAGTGACAAGGTGTATGTATGTGGGTGTGTGTGGGTGCATCTCCAGGACCAGATAGAGACCTGGGATAAGGGAGGCTCCCAAAACTCAATAAGGGTGACCTTAGCTGTAACTCACTACATTGGGGATATGGAACCTGAAAAAGCCACCTCCTGTAGCCAGAAAGGAACCCCAGTGGAGCTACAGAGATATCAACCCACTCACAAAACTTTGAACACAAAATTTATCCTTTCTACAAGTAATGCGGGCTCAGGGGAAGGAGAAGAGACTGAGGGAATGGTCAACCACCAACTAGCCCAACTTGAGACCCATGCCATGGACAACCACCAATCCCTGACAGTATTAATGATACTCTATTCTGCTTGACGACAAAAAGATGTTGATCTCTGAGAGGCTCCACCCAGCAACTGACTCAGACAGATACAGACACCCACAACTTAACAATGGATGAACCTTGGGGATTCAAATGGAAGAATAGGAAGAAGGATTGTGGGCACTGAATAGAATAGAAACTCCACAGGAAAATCAAGAGCTTCAAGTAACCTGGCCCCTTGGGGATCTCAAAGTCTGAACCCCCAACCAAAGAACATAAACAAGCTGAACTTATCCTTCCCAGCTCATATGTACCAGATGTGCAGCTTGATCTTCGTGTGGACCCTGAACAACTAGTATGGGGCTATTCCAAAAGTTGTTGCCTGTATGTGTGATATGTTCTAACTGGGATCCCTTTTCTAGCCTCAGTGGAAAAGGAAGAGCCTAGCCTAGCAGAAACTTCAAGTGCCTGGGAGGGGGAGGGTGGATACTAATGTAGGGCCCTACCTGCTCCATGAAGAAGGGAAGGGGTGATTGGGGAAGGATTGTGGGAGGGGGACAGTGATCTGGATATAAAGTGAATAAAAAGAAAGTGAAAAAAAATAATTTAATAAATGAAATAATGAAAAATCAATCAATAAATAAATTTAAAAGCTTTTGCCAATGAAACTTTAGTATCATTAAAATAAAGCTGTAAGACTTTTTACTCTAGGTTTTAACTTTATTTGAAAGCAAGGGATTTTAGAATTAATTTCATTTTTCCCCACGAAGTCATGTACAGATTAACAAATATTGGTAACTCATAAGGTTTTAATATGGTTTTGTATAATTGCTCACATATTGTAGAGAAGAATTTTATTGTAATATAAATTTATATTGATGTATCTGTATAATCGTTTTCTGCTTTGTAATAGGCACCATATTTTTTTTGTGTCAAGGAAATTTTCTGAGACAATTTGGGGTCCTATAGTCTATTTTTTATTTCACTAGTTTTATTACAAGGTGTAATAAAGAACTAGAGAATTTATAATATACCAGGGTATAGCTACCTGAGCAGGCATTTATTTGGGGATTTGTATGAAGTGAAGGGATAATGCACAAATCACAATAAGTTAAGAATTGTTTGCTATAGGTGTGTGCTCAGTGTGAGTAGGCTTAAAGAGATAGAAAGTATGTCTGAGACACTTTCTCACATCCCAGTTATTTAGTGCTTCTTTTCAACATCTTCTCCTCTTACAATACATGTTTTAAACAAAATGCAAAAATGTTTTGCCTTACAAAGACTGAATTGATTCTGTTTTCAAAAATGGTAATATGAACTGATCCAGATTAATAAGACTGATTTAGATTAATAAGTCTGGAACTGTTGTCCAAAACTAATCCACTGGGGCATTACTTTACATTCATAAAGTACTTTAGTAGTTATAAGAACAAAAAATTCATATTTTTGTGTCTTAGTATCGACTTAGAGAATGATAATGAGAAGTATGAATATTTAACAGTGAAAACAACCCTTATATAGAGTCATTGTGTGTTGGAGAGATAGATAAACAGAAAGAGAGACAGTCAGATAGTGAATAAAGGATATATAATATATAATCAGTGTGTGCTGCCGTAGATAGGTAGACAGAGAGAAAAATAGATTATTAATGTTTAATATAAATTTTAAGTGCCATTGACAATGCAACAATGAATCCTCAATGTATGGCTTTAAATGAAGGCTAATATGGAGAAAAGTAAACTCACTTAATTCTGGTTCTAGAGCTCTGTATAAGCAGTGAGTACATGCTTAGGGATAGAAAGAGAAAAATAGGTGTTACTTATTTATCTTGACAAAATATTCCTTGTTGTTTGTAAAATAGAATATATTTTAAATTTGCCTTAGCTTACATCTGTCTTTTACAGTCCTGTTGTGCTATTGTTTACATAATACAGTGGATCTCCCAGCCTGCATTATTTTTTATTATTATCTTTGTATCTACTTAATCCATACTAATACCTTGTATATTATATTATACTGTCCAAAAATTCTGTTGTTCAAAAATAAATAACAACTGAAACAACTTTCATATAATTAATTCTGAATTTTTGCACAAATAAATAAATAGTAATTATATAAACTTTAATTAAAGTAGTAGTGAATAAATATTCCCCTTAACACTTATCAAATCTTATGTCATATTAATTAGGGATCCAATGACTGTTTTTACTGAATATTGCATTTTATTGCTTCATAAGAAAATTCAATCACTGTAAAGTTTGATAGAATTCATGGAACAGGAAGTTTGATCACAGATTTTGCAAATTCTTCAGCAGGGTAACACTTGTCACAAAGTTATTCAGTTATTTAAAACATGGTTGCATATTTTCTGAAACTATATATCCTTGATATACCTTGGAAGAAATATCAAATGTTATCTAGTTTAATTATGACAATAAATTTTCAAGAATTTTCAATTTTAATTAAAATAAGTCACCAAACCCCTAATTAATATTAAATAGCATTTAATTGTCCTCAATGGTATATTTGGCAGAGTAATAAGTGAGCATAAAGCTAAATTAAGAATGCAAAAGTAAATAAAACAAAACAAAGGAAAAGGGCAAAAATGTCCCTTACTGTTCTCTATTTCTCCTTTCCTATTGAGATTGTCTGCCTATGATACAAAGTCTTTTGTTATTACGTCTTGTCTGTAGATTCATAGTGTTGATGATTCCTCTGCTTTTTATTTCCTTCCAATTTTAAGTCCTTTTGTTAGGAAATGATGTCATTTCTCATGCAGGAATGAGTTCCAATTAAAGGAATTACAGACATGAGAAAAGATTTGTGGAGAACCAGCAAAACTCTCCCACAGTCTCTGAAATCACGAGGTGCAGACAGGTGCTCGCTACACTAATGAGGAAACTGTGGCCTTGCTCTTGATGTGTGAAAAGCTCTGAGGATGAGATTAGCACACGCAGCAATTATCTCCCTTTCCCCAGATGTACGGCTGGAGGAGTGGAGGTTTATGAAATCAGCATTTCAATAGCCGATATTTAAGAAACGCTTCCGACCACGAAGAGTGCCATGAAAATGTAACACTTCAAAATGAGTGTTGACATATTTATTATCTATATCCAAAATGATTGATCATTTGGGATGCTGAAGAAGGATACCTGGGGAAAGACAGCAAGTGTGAATTACTAAAGTCCTGGGACCTGAGATCTGTATTTATTCCATAGTAGTAGGTAGCTAACAGAGGATGGTCAGACAGACATGAGAACCAAAGAATCAAAAAGTGTGAACGGAGCATCTGAAGGGCATACAGATGGAAAGCCACAGCAAGATGAAGCCCTGGTGACAGTGAGGTAACTGAGCAGTGCGAAGAGGAGCCTATACAAGGCAATGCAGTTATGGGGCTCAAAAAATATGTTTTTGGACCAACTCCATTGTCACCGATGTGCCTGATCTCCCCTACACTTCAACTACTACTAAACTAAGAATCCATAAAAAACAGATCACAATATGTATAGCAATTACTCCTAGAACAGCATTCAGAAAGCCAGATCTGAGTTTGAAAGCGGCCTCTGGACTCCTCTATGAAGGAGATCACTGGGTCATGGCTGCCTCAGGCAATTGTTGTTATTCTGTGTTTGTAATGAGCACTGACCATCACTGCAAGTAAAAATGATGATGGGCTTCCAGATAACTGTATAATAAAAAGTATATTTTCAGTTAAAATAAGAAATATATGTTATATTTAATTCAAGTACTTTTGACATGCTTATAGTACTTTGACCTTAGTGTCTATTTAGCTGAATTTATTGAAGGCAACAAGTTAAAATAAGCATATGCACGGAGAATAAATGACAGAGACATGTTTTAACCTCCTCAACCTTTAACTTCACAAAGATGTGACTTCATATAGACAAATACGTGAAAAGATAATACATTGGCTAAATTCTCTTATTACTGACTATCTAATAGCTCATATCCTATGTATAAGGGTCAAAACTTAACATATATAGGGTAAGAAATTCTAGAAGTGTCTGAAAGGTTGTTAACAACAAGAACCAGGTTCTTTCCTGCCTAGGTATATTTATTTTCTGCCATTACTTTATTACTGCATTCAGCATACAAGATAATTTTAATTTAATTTTGAATTATTATTATATATTCCCAAATGGTTAAGAACTGATGAATAATGTCCTTTTAAAAATCTTTATAACAGTATACTATAAAGAGTTCTCTATTTTGCCTGAAAACATATTTTTAAATATGTGTAGGTTTTAATAGTTATCATCAAGGCTAATAATATAAGCAACCGTTTTTTTTTCTTTTATCTATCTATCTATCTATCTATCTATCTATCTATCTATCTATTTATTTTTAATTAGGTATTTTCTTCATTTACATTTCCAGTGCTATCCCAAAAGTCCCCCATACCGCCCCCCCCAATCCTCTGCCCACCCACTCCCACTTCTTGGTCCTGGAGTTCCCCTATACTGAGGCATATAAAGTTTGCAGGACCAATGGGCCTCTCTTTCCATTGATGGCCGGGTAGGCCATCTTCTGATACATATGCAGCTAGAGACACGAGCTCCGGGGGGTACTGGTTAGTTCATATTGTTGTTCCACCTATAGGATTGCAGATCCCTTTAGCTCCTTGGGTATTTTCTCTAGCTCCTTCATTGGGGGCCCTGTGATCCATCCAATAGCTGACTGTGAGCATCCACTTCTGTGTTTGCTAAGCCCCAGCATAGTCTCATTAGAGACAGCTATATCAGGACCCTTTCAGCAAAATCTTGCTAGTGTATGCAGTGGTGTCAGCGTTTGGAAGCTGATTATGGGATGGATCCCCAGATATGGCAGTCTCTAGATGGTCAGTCCTTTTGTCTCAGCTCCAAACTTTGTAACTCCGCCAGCACCGGGTCACCTTGGGCGTGGAGTAGGCTGACACCCCCATGGTCGGTCCCCTAGAGGACTCTCCATGTGATCTTAGGACCACCCATGAGCAGAACACAACTTCTGTTCCAATCCAATCACATGGGACCTGAGACAGCGTTAGAGAAGCAGGAAACCTGGCCTGACCAGGGTAACAAGTCCCTTCCCATTGGTGCCAGCACTTGGTCACATGGGCGCAGAGTAGGCAGACACCCTCAAGGTCCCTAGAGGACAGCTTTTGAGACAGACCCCTGTTTCAGGCTCCAGACATCCAGGCACCTTCCCTGCCAGAGAAGAAGTGTCTGCCCTGCCCGGGGGGGTCTTTGCTGGAGCACCTGGGGGTGCGATCTTGGTTCCTGGATCCCTCTGAGACTAGTCTCTGCTGGTGAGAATGCGGACTACAGAAGCTCACAGCTTCTATGACAAGCCGAAGCAACACAGCTTCTGGGACAGGTCCTGTTTCCAGCCTTCATCTTCTGCCAGGAGGGAAGTCCGAAAGCCAGATATCTGTGCACCTTCCCTGTAAGAGGAGAGCTTGCCTGCAGAGAGTGCTCTGACGAGTGAAACCCAGAGGAGAGACCTAGTCTCTCAGGTCTGCTGATAGAGGCTAACAGAATTACGAGAGGAACAATCTCTAACCAGAGACAACTATAACAACTAACTCCAGAGATTACCAGATGGCGAAAGGCAAAACATAAGAATCTTACTAACCGAAACCAAGACCACTCACCATCACCAGAATGCAGCATTCCCACCTTGCCCAGTCCTGGGCACCCCACCACACCTGATAAGCAACAGTTTTTAATTGCTTGAATTACTTGAAGAAAGCTATTTTTAAATTTCTGACGTTTTAACGTTCAAATTTTTATACATTACTATTAATTATCCTATATCAGCATCCATAGAAAATGGAAAGATTAGATGGAGAGAAGACTAGCAAGAGAGAAGTTCAGGACATCTCAGAGAAATGCTTTAATGCTATGCAAAGGCTGAATCCAAGTCCAGATGGCACTCTCATTAGGAAGTAAGTCTTCCTGCCAAAGGGGTTATGAACCCTAGCACACACCAAAGCTTGTAGAAGAGGGCTGTGATACAGAGAATATGTCTCTCAGACATATACAACAGAATACAAGAGAAAGGTTAGCAAAAAAAAAAAAATGCCTTCCTTCTCTCCTTCCTTCCTTACCTTTCTTCCTACTTCTACAGTAATGCAATAAATATATCTTTGACTTAGGAAGAAAATTTTAGGAGCAGTGTGTGGTCACCTATGAAGACCCCAAGACAAGTCAATATACTGGAGTCAGCTCAAAGCATCGTTAGTCAAACACAGATGACATTGATTAAGTCTTCACTTCTGATAACAGATCAGTAAATGTTTTAGAATATCTCAAATATGGTATGGAATATTCTTATATAAAAATTTATGTGAAATCCAAATATTACTTTGCATCTTATTCTTGGCAATCATAACCCTATATGGTTATTTGTCTATAACTGTAGTACTACATGTTAAAATAGAACAAAGTCTTTTAAAAACCACATTTTCATCAGCATTGACACGGACACACCTCCATCGCTCAGACTTTGATGTGCCTCTTTTTATTAGAATTTACATATTTATTTGCTTATTTGCTTATTTATGTATTTGTGTTTGATTTTGTATATACTGTGGCACATATGTGGAAGTAGGAACAACTTCAAAAAGTATGATTTCTCCACCATTTGGGTAAAAGGAACTGAACTCAAATCATTATACTTGGCAGCAGGCATCTTATCTGCTTACACTATGCCATCTTGCTGGCCCAGTGTTGTATAATTCTAATAATATTTCTCTTTAGTGTTTCTCTTAGTATATGTGTTTAGAGACTATTTGTGATTGTATAACCTATCATAAGTCTGGTTCTTCCAGAAGACCGTTTCTCAATCTCTATAAGAGTAATTAATAGAATTAGAGAATTTATTATAATTAAATTATTGGTAAAGGATTAATAACTACAATATAGATACTTCTATAACTACATAATATAAATAGATTTGCTTTTATATGTTTAAGTCTTTGAAATGTTAGACTTTATGTTAATTATATTTTGATAATTGATTAAATAAATTAAATGAAAGACAGGGATGTAATTTAAATAGTCTTTCCTTATAATTTTATTTAAGTATGTTGACAAAAGAGATGAATTCTAAACACAGATTTCCAGAAAACAGCACATGAATACATACTTTTGATGAATATAGACTTCTTATATAAGTTATATACTAATTAAGATAAATATATAGTCTATTGTACTTGTAAAATTAAATAAACATGAACAGTTAAATATCAAATTTTATTAGTCTTTATGCCTTTACAATAATACCTGTCTGATTCAAAGTCAAATGTTTTGTTGGCACAACAGAGAAAACTGCTGCATAGATATGTAGACCACTGGCAAATGTTATTAAATATATTAATGTGTATAACTTCTACTTATAAACTACAACAACATCACAAAATAGTGCTACTCAAAAGACAATGTGGCTATTGATAGTCAAAGCATAGTGTCACAAGTGACAAGCCATAAAGTATAAATACGAATCTTGGTAGATAAATGTGCAATCTCTTTGGGTACTAAATTTCCACTCTGAAAAATTAGCAGCTGTTCAGCAACCTGATTCTATTCCAAACTCTGAAGTATTCAATTATTAAAGGGTAGATCAAATTCTGTGATAACTCAATATCAGCACATTTCTGATTGAAGGGTCTCCCTCATAAAGTATCTGTCAAAGTCAAGAGGTTTAATTTGAAGCTATTTACTTACAATTGATTTCTATCCCCACTTTGCAATTTTAAGCAATTAATATTTTTCCTCTACAAAATGTGTTCTACTTCCGAGTGATCATCCTTGCAAGTTAGTTATTTTATGAGGGAAAAAAAGAGTACATGAGTTAAGAGTAAATAAGATAGTATTATTTTTTATGAAACAAATTCATTTCTCTAAATGTGCCAGTAGCACTGTAAAATCACATCACAATTTTTCTCATATATTATTAATACTACGAAATTTTCATCTTAAAATTAGCCAAAGAATTTAAATTATTTCTTGGAAGGAACCACAGTCAGCGTACTGCTACATGATTATTTTTAAAGGCGCTGTATAACGATGGCACTGTTGAAATTTAGCAAATATTAATATGTCAAGATCTGAAGCTGCAAGGCCTGATGGATAAAGAAAAAAGGGATTCAGTATCAGAAAATCAAACAATTATCAAAGCAAATTAAAAGCTTAGTTTTTCTAACTTTATTGTTGTGGCCCTACAGATAAAGATGGAGATGGGGTTATGGAGAAAGAAATACACACACACACACACACAATCATTTAGTTCACATAGGAATTTAATGAGAATGGGGATTACATATAGTCAATTCACCATATTTTATTTTAAGAAAAGTGATTTTGATTTAACATGAGCTTTTTAGTGACATCAAGTATTTAGACGACAATGAGAATAAAGTCAAATTTTTATCACATACTTTCTTTTATTAAGAAAATTTTATAAATAAAGTCAGTCTATGTGATACACACACACATATTGCTTAAAATGTCTATCAGTTGTCATAAAATATTAAAATGTTGATCATAATATATTTGATATTGATAATATGAACATTTCATTAAAATTCTGTTATAGTATCTGATTATAGTTGCAGACATGCATCCACAATAGACCATTTTTCTGTTCTTTTCTAACTAACCCCTAGAGATATATTATGAATTTACTTTGAATAGCCTACTTCCCTAGCAAGTCATTATGACTTTGCTTGATTTAAACCATTTACAGTTAGAAAGAGAAAATAAACGAGTTCAAAGTACCAAAGTACCTTGATACAATTCTTGTGCATTTAATTTCAATTGCTTCAGTGATTTTATATATATATATATATTGTGTATGTATATATATGTGTGTGTATGTATATATGTATATGTATGTATATGTGTACATATATGTATATACACACATATGCATATACACATACACATATACATATATATGTATACATAATATTCATATTAAGTGTTATATATATATAATGTTTATAACATACTTTTCTTCTAGCCATGATTCAGTTCTGTTGGTATTTTCTAGTTAAAGAGAAAGAAAAATGACGCAATGCTGTCGAAGTGCTGGGGTGTCTCAAAAACAGAGGAAAGCAGCTGCCTAGAAGGTGGAAAACATTTAGGCAAGCAAATGATTGGATCAATGCCTGGGACTGTGAGGGCCCTGCTGGAGGTTAATGTGAATGAGATGTCATGCTTCATTGACTAAGTTTACCTAATTCTCTCATACATCAATATTGCTTTTTATGATGGTGTTGCCGTACTCTGTTGCAATTTGCTATTTAATCTATATTGCCATTATTACCTCAACAGTGATGGGGAAAGCAGCTGGAGAACACTCCGATTAAACCTTAATTATTACCATGTCTTTGCTATATGTACAGCGAGGATATATGCTGTCTACCTCCCCATTGCTCTCAGCATCTTACTTCAAAGCAGAGACTGAACACAGTACATCAGTTTACAAACAAGCCTAATGTGTTAGCTCTCATAATGAAATTCAATTAAAAAAATGCAAGTGTTAGTTTATGCTATCACATCATAGATTCAAGTTACATCCTTGGTGAACCATTCACGGATTGTACATTGTCAGAGATAGCAGACTTTCTATAAAACAAAAATCATTTTCTGAGTTATCCATTTTAAAGTATAGGTAGATGCTTGAATTTTTTCTTCTGTTAGTTTTATATTTAAAAGCTGACTTAATGTGGTTGGAATTCTTTGAAGTAAGCAGAGATAAAACAAATCAGCAGGTATTTAAAGTGAGGGCTATGAGGTGGAAAAATTACCACTTTCCCTTCAGGTAGTGGCCCAAAGATATATCTTTGTTAATGAGGTTTCATGCTGTCTCACCTGGTCCTTAATCATTTAAAATGCAAATCCCAAAGAATAGAGTCAGAGCCATTACATATATATGAGAAGGTGGCTGAGGTATTTTTTTTTAATAAATGATTACGCCATCTGCTCCTCTCATTATTCTGGCTGTGAAATTCTCCCAATGAAATTACATGGACTTGCATGCAATAAACAACACCCATCAAAACTCAGCAATGAAACAACCATTCTTTGCTTCTCTGCCTTGTCCTCACAGCTTAGAGAGTTTGTTCATATGACCAATCACAGAGAGTATTTTTTAAAAAATACCCTTTATGAAAAGCTGGCGCTGAGCTACTTGTGAATCTTACATTATTTATTATTTTTTTTATCATAGTAGTCTTTGGAAGAAGTAGAAGGACATTTATAAAGAATTATTTCAAAATGACCTACTTTAGAAATCTGTAATACCCATAGAGATTAGTCGTGCCTGTGAAAAGTTTAAGGTAATTCTGTGTGAAATCAAGAATGCAGGAAGAAGACTTTGTTTTTCTTTTAAGGGGAGGATTTTTCCCCCTTCAAGTAGAACATAAGGTGGACTTAACCCTCCATTTCCAATATCATTTCCTTTAAGACATATGAACAGGGTCTATTAAATTTCCCTTTTCTTTGCTTCCCATTTGTTTCTGCCTTCCTTCTTTCTTTCCTTCCCTGCTTCTATCCCTCCTTGGACTTTCCTTCCCCTCCTGAATCAGCTAGTAAGGATGCCTGCCCTGTTTTCACTTTCTTTTTACAGATAGTTTCAGGTCTGTGTCAAGACTGTCTAAAATAAGTAATAAAGCTCATTTGTTACAGTATTTGAAATAAGAAATCTTCTAGAACTCTGGTAACAGTTAAGCAATCCTAGTGCAGGAGAGAAAGAATGGCTGGGGAAGTGTGTGGATGAATGCAGGTATGTATGAGGATTTCAATCCAGCAATGTGATGGCTCTGACAAGGGATCTCACCAAAGTCTCCATAGGTCTCTGTGATCTAGCTGCATTGCAAAAAGGCTCTCATGTTTAATCTCTATTGCTAGAATACAGACACAGCCTTAATATACACCTTTAATTACAACATTGAATGCAATGTTAGTTTGTAGATGGAAGCAGCCATATTTGAAAATGATGTCTAATTGAGGGGTAGACAAAGTGATGAATAAAAGAAAGATTTGACAGAATAAGCAGGAAATAGGATACACCCAAATCTCATGAGATCATACAGTACATGGAGAGAGAGAGAGAGAGAGAGAGAGAGAGAGAGAGAGAGAGAGAGAGAGAGAGGTAAATTTGGCAGAGGTGGTACATGCCTTTAATTCCAGAGGAATACGTAGATGGATATGAGGTTGAGGTCAGATTGGTCTACATAATGTGTTTCTGAACAGCCATGCTATACAAAGAAACCTTGTCTCAAAACAAAACAACAAAAGTATCAATACAATAACTTTTAATAATATTCAGCTAAACTTATAGTTCAGTGACTTATACAATCAGCATCAGAGAAACTTCATCCTAGAATTTGGAACAAATGGAGAGATTGACAATTAGAGTTAACACTGAGAGTGAGATTTTGGAACACACAGCTCTAAACAGGATGTTTCCATCAAATCCATTACCACAGAGCTCAGGAATCCCATAGAAGAGGAGGCAGAAAGAATATTAAAGCCAAGCCAGAATGGATAGAAAATACCAGGAGAATAAAGATCTCCAAATCAACTAATCAACAGGTATATTAATGCACATGGAATGAAGCAGTAAAAACAGTGACTACAAGGGTCTGAACCATGTCCTATGCATATATATTATAACTTTCAGTTTAGTGATTTAAGGAACTCCTGAATGTGTGAATGAGTGGGTCTCTGATTATTGTGATTTCTCTCAGGGCTCTTTTCCTTCTGTTGGTTTCCCTTGTTCAACTACAATGTGATGGTTATTTGTTGATGTAGTTGTTATTGCTGTTTGTTTGGGTTTTTTGTTTTATCTTATTATATTTTATTTTGTTAAAATCACAATAAAAACCAAATTCTAATGTAGAAAAGGTCAACATTACCCAAAATAAGTTACATAAAATAGTAGAAAGTATAGACCCATATCAAGCTATTTTCTATGGATTTCCCAAGACAACAGGAAGACAGAGTTCAGTTATTATTATGTTTATAATAACAAAAATATTACTTTCATTTAGATTAATCCACAAGTTAGTGTTTTTGTCAACAAAAACAATGTCTTTTCTATAAATCATCTTCTGAGCACATAGGGAAGGGAAGTACATACTATACTTGATCACACAAAACAGTTGCAAAGGATGAAAGACATGTGCCATAAGAAATATGACAGTGTGCTTTAAAACATGGGGAATGAATTGCTTTCCATCAAGGCAGTAATGAGAGACATTTAATGACATGCCATCACAGCTGATGATGAGTATTGCCAGGCTAGGCATAACACACAGTGTAGAAAAGGGATTCTAGACAGAGCCCATAGAAGGAAATGTGAGAAGAAGAACAGAGGAACATGCAAATGACACCATAGCAATAGGCCACATATATGAAGCTGAAATACACAACACATGGATAGGACACCTGAAAGTGGGTGTGTTATGGGCATGCTTACAGTGATACATGAATGATAGAATTTTGATTAAGAAAATGGTTCAGGGGATAACATTTGAAATGTAAATAAAGAAATTATCTAATAAAATGAAAAAAGAAAATGGTTCAAAACAAACAAAAAACGATAAAGCATAACCCAAAACTTTGTAAACAGTGAAAAGTTAAAACCGGAAGTGATGGATTTATACCTTGCTTTCGATGGAGTTTGCAGGCAGAAAGAGGGAAATCAAGAGAGCTGAGAACCAAGCCAGACATTTGGAAACATATTTGTAAAGTAATCAAAATCAGTTTTTTTTTCAAGAGTGAGCTGCACTATAATGTTTATTACAGAAACAATCACAATAGCCAAGAAAAGTAATTAACAAAACAGATAAACGATGAGGGTGCATGTGCTTTGGGAAGTATTAGTCTCCATGGGAGTGGAATCCTGTCATTGACAAGACCATGGATGCTGTTATGTGCTTCGGGAAGTATCAGTCTCCATAGGAGTGGAATCCTGTCATTGACAAGATCATGGATGCGGGAGTGGCAACTGTGTTAACTGAAGTGATAGCGAAATAGAAAAGTACAAATATTCCTTGATCTTATTCATGTGAAATTTAATAAATAATCACAGAGACTTTTGGTTTAATGTCAGGATAATGCCAAGCTTGAAAAATGCCAGGACTACACAGGAAGAATCAATCACAAAAAACAAACAAGCAAACAAACAAAAAAAAAAAAAACAAGGAAAATAATAATAAACAAAATTCATTCAAGCATCAAAATATTTGCTGGTTCCCTTCTAATATCTATTAGTTTATGTATCAGTTAAAGTTAATTATTCCAGCACTCAGAATGCAGAAGCAGGTGAATCTCTGAGTTCAAACACCACTTATGTAGATAGAGTTCCAGGATAACCAGGGCTACAGAGAGAAAACCTATCTTGAAAATACTGCAAAAGAAGCTAACTATTGAAATAAAATTAAAATAAATCAGGTTAGGAACATACTGCATTCTCTAGATGAGAGGTTTGGAATGAGAGTAATGAGGTAGAAAATGACATAATTCCACCTTCAGGGAAGACATATTTGTGATTATTTTTTTATGGAGAGAATTTAAGTAAAAAGAAGCTTGCTTTATATTTTCTTTTTTAAAGAAATAGAGGCGGAATGCAAACTCATAAAGCACCTCTATTTCCTTGTGCATTTACATAAGCTGCTGTCCTTGAGTCCTCAGGCAAACACCTACTGAAGAAATATACTTCATAGTAATCACTCAACCCGGAGCAAAAACACAAAGGGGGCACAAGGGAGATGCACAATTCTCTCTCAATACTTTCAAATGATATATATACTTTTAGCTGGCTGTTTTATATGAGAATGTACATTTTTTAAAAATTTTAATCCTGTTTCATTTACTAGTTCAAGCACCAAGTGTTAAAATCATTGTTTCATAATGAGCTGCAGATTTGTAGGCATAATTATATTTTAATTCATGTACAAGGATATTTCCTGATTATAATTATTCTATCACTGAATGGACAAATAGATTACTTGGAGAAAAAAAATAGTAGGTTTTTATGTGTTATCCATTTATGCTTTCTTATTTCTCCTTCTTATAAATGGTTATTAATAGTGTAAATATATTTATCTCACTCATATTAGAAGATATATACTTATAGTAAGATGTGTAGATAATTTCAAAGATGACACTCTATTAATAGATTTAAAATTAGGGTATGTATGTAGTTCTATGTCTTTTTCTATCCATCTATATACTCAGGGACCATGTTAGGATATGTTAGAATATCACTGAGCCTCCCAGTCTCTAGTTTACCTGTGGCCAGTTGGACATTCAGGTGAAAAAAGCCCGCATTTTCTAAACATTTTTTTAAATTTAATTTTATTTGTAATTCATTTTTTTTACTCCATATTCCATTTCCCACACCTCCTGGTCCATCTTCTGACTGCTTCACATCCCACCCGTCCTCCCCACCCCACCCCATCTACACTTGGATGTCCCCACCCTCACCACACCTGACCTCTAAACTCCCTGGGGCCTCCAGTCTCTTGAGGGTTAGGTGCTTCACCTCAGAGACCTGGAAGTCCTCTACTGTATGTGTGTTAGGGGCCTCATATCAGCTGGTGTATGCTGTCTGTTTGGTAGTCCAATGTTTGAAAGATCTTAGGGATCCAGATTAATTAAGACTGCTGGTCCTCCTACAGAATCGCCCTTCTCCGCAGATTCTTTCATCCTTCCCTAATTCAACTACAGTGGTCAGATGCTTTGGTTGGGTGCAAATATCTGCATCTGCCTCTTTCAGCTGCGTGTTGGTTCTTTCAGGGGTCAGTCATGAGAGTCCTGGGAGGTAAGAGACTCCCAGGACTCATAGGGAGGGACCTTTAATGAAATGCCTGACAGTAGGGAGTGGGAACTTATAGAGCCAACCTCTAGCAGAAAGACAGGACATCAAGTAAGGGGTGGGGGCCATCCCACAATCACATCTCTGACTCATAATTGTTTCTGTCTGAAACAATTACAGAGGTGGAAATGGAGAGAAGCCTGAGAAAAAGAAGGTCCAGCGACAGGCCCAAAATGGGTTCCAGCTCAAGGGGAGGTCCCAAGGCCTGACTCTATTACTGAGGCTATGGAATGCTCACAAAAAGTGATCTATCATGACTGCCCTTCTAAACATATTTGCTCTTATATGCTAGTTGTGAAATTATTCCACTTAGGTAATGTAGATCCATGAGATGTGTTAATCAAAGCCTCTGAACTTCCCTTTTCTCAGGTTGTTCATGGTTCTCCAGCAAAGAGTTATTAATAATTCAGTGTTATTGCTTCAGCTTTTAGGAGAAAACAAAAATAGTGACCTTAGATGCCACTGCATTCTGGTTGCATTTAGCTTTTGAGTAATTTTGTTGACTAAAACCTAGTCATAACTGATGGTAGAGAAAGTGGGATAGCCCCCACCCTAAGCAGCCAAGTTCAGAAATAATCTAATTATCAGTCATTGTAGCATCTACTTTGGTGCCATAGAAGCAAAGTAAGATTTCTTTTTGTCACTTAAAAACATCTTATCAACAACTAATTCTGATGGTAATCTTATTATCAGAGAGCTTTCTGATTTCTCCTTTACCTTCTAAAAATATAGTATGATCTGGAATTACACTTACATGTGTATGAGCTCTTGACTCTAGCTGCATATGTATCAAAAGATGGCCTAGTCAGCCATCACTGGAAAGAGAGGTCCATTGGACTTGCAAACTTTATATGCCCCAGTACAGGGGAACGCCAGGGCCAAAAAGTGGGAGAGGGTGGGTAGGGGAGTGGGGAGAGGAGGGTATGGGGGACTTTTGGGATAGCATTGGAAATGTAAATGAGGAAAATACCTAATAAAAATATTTTTTAAAAAAGAACAAATATCTCAAAGGAACAATGTTTACCTCAGAACACAGAGGTTCATGCAAGTGATTTTCAGGAACACTTTAAAAAATATAGAAACCCAAAAGATGTATTATTCATTGTATTAGGGTTAGAAATTTTGTGTGTCAGAGAGAATGGTGGACATTTATTAAGATTAGAGAATTTCTCATATTTTGAGATATTCTTATTTTGAACTCCTTTAGTTGATTTTATCACATAATCTTTCTCTTTTCATAGCTTCATTTTTCCTACTTCCATTAACTTGCACTCAATTTCAAAGCCTATAACAATTCAGTCTCATCCTATGCTGATCAGTACATTTTATTGGGAGGGCAATGTCAGATTCTTCCTGGACAAGGCCTGAAAGAGTTGACAGAGTGATCTATATTTTCCAGATGAATCCTCAAATGTTATTGGTTCACAGTGCACCCAGAATTTCTTCCTCCCTTCCTCCTCCTGCCCCTCCCTCACACCTTTTTGTTCACTAATACCACAAAACTTGGAGGTGGTATTTGGTTTTGCAGGGTAAGAAAACACTGACAATACCTTCTTATACAAAGCTGGTAATAATAATTGCTTTGAAAAAGATGACTGTGTAAAAACATTTTTTTTTTCTAGAACGATAACTACACCAGAACTCCCATGAAAGCTTTAAGCTTGCTACTCTCAGGGTCTTTGTGCTGTGGGAACATGCTAATCAGACTCAGTTCAGTTGCGTGTTAACTGTAGCTCTTCTCTTTTCCTACATTCAACATTAACTGTAGTTCAAAAGAAAGGGATAATTAGGTCAACAGGGATGCCTGAAAAGACAAGACATTCCACTCAGCAGATGAAAAGAAGCACCTTGGAGTTTTAAATAGTATATTCCGGATATATACAGAGCCCAGAGAATTCCAGGTTCGGTTATTTTTATTAGGTAGATAAGAATGGAAAATGACCCTGTCTATGACAAAATTATTCTACATGATGAAAAAGGTCTTTTTCCCATATATCATGAGAATTTTTTCTTTTTAATCTAAATCATGGAAATAGAAACAATTTTGTAATTTTAAAATAACATATGTTATCATGGTTTGACCAAAATTATGTTGATATTTACCTAAATCTTTTCCTAAGGTGAATAATCAGCTGAATATTGAAGGGGGCATACTCTCGATAGCCTTCTATGCTGTCTAAGCATTTTGATCTCTGCACATAGTACCAGGTTTGGTCTTTCTGTTTACTCAAATTTTTCTGTTTTACTATGGGTGCCCACTAAATTCTCACAGAGCTCAATCTCCTTGGATACCAATTGGAAATTCTATTCACATGAATTTATAAGGCTTATCTCATTGGTTTCTCTTTTTTAGAGGATGATAAAGTGTCTGAAACATGACTGACTTCTTAATCATTGCTTCCTGTAATTAATCCGTTGAAGTATTTTGGTCATTAAAGTGAGCCAGGCTTCTCTTCTTACCTTGAACAAAGTAGAATTCATACTCAAAGATTTTGATTTTTATTAAAACTTTGAACTTATCAGTTTATACTATTAGGAACTGACATTTTTCTTAGCTTATCAATATTCAACTGTTTTCCCTTCTAATACATTTATGGACAATGCATTTAATTTGGCTAGAAATGATGGCTCAGCTCTTAACAGGAACTTTTTCACATATATTATAATCATTATTAATTATTATTGATGTTGTCATAATGGCATACCATCCATCTCATTAATACCTATCAGAAAACTCGGTATCATAATTGACACCTCCTATCTTTCATCAAGCTAACTCATTTGTTACCTAAGTTAGTCAATTTCTGTCATGTACTTCTTCAAGATATATTCACTCATCTCAACGTTCCAAGAAAAATCTGCCACCACATATACTTTTGATTTAAACAGTTAATTATCCTTTTCTCATCTATGAGAGCTTTAAGCTATCAATGGTTATTCAGGCTTTAATCAGTACTATAGTTTTAGAATAGGATGATTGTGATGTTAACACCTTACTTTAATTTGGTTTAGCTGTCAGACTTGTTCATCCTCTTAGGAAAAGATTAATTTTACAAAATAGCATATTTTAACAGTTTACTTAATCATTAAATTTAATGCACAAATAGGGGTTTACTGATAGGTACCATCCATTACCCCAATATACAACTACAACCTAAAGATGCATTCAATATTAACTGATACTGATTATATTTATATATTATGTAAATGTAATATATAATCAATAGCTTATAAAATAAAGTATGTGCTTTTGTAAATATGGCAATTAAGAGAATATATTTAATTATAAAGCTTAATATTACCTTAAAAATATATATATCATCGGTACTTCACAAGGCAAAATTCCATGTATTTGGAGCCAATCATCTCATTTTGCACTTGAGTGTATTTGGAGAGCAAGCAGTGTATGTTTTAAATAATGGCATCTACCTTAAACATTTTTCTCATCAGTCACTAAAATATATTTACTTCATTTTTGTAAAAATGAAGAAAAAGCAATGTCTTGTTATTGCAGGTAGCAAATATCATCTTTCTTAAACAATCATAGTTCATTCTACACAGAATTGTTGCATGCAATTATTATGTTCACTGCATGAAGATTATAAACTACCACCTTGAATGATGGCTGATAGTCATTTAATGTGACATTTCTGATAGTTCTTCAAATGTGTAATAGACTAGGGTATAAGGAGAAGATAATGAGAAAAAGTCCTAGTTAACAATTTAAGAATTATTTACTGCTTTAATATTATCTGGCCACAAGAAATAATACTTGTAATGAACAACAACTTGGCTTTGCCAAGGTCATTGTGGAGGAAATGAAAGGGAACCTGTGACAGTAGATTTTTCTATGGTTGCCACGTATAAGTGTCCAACTTTGGCATCCAAAGCCTGGCCAATACAGATGTGGTTGCTTTCAGCCAACCATTGGACTGAGCACAGGATCCCTGGAGGGGTTAGAGAAAGGACTGAAGTAGCTGAAGGGTTTGCAACCCCATAGCAAGAACAATATCAACAAACCAGATATCCCAAGGACTAAACCACCAACCAAAGAGTACATATGGAGGGACCCAGGGCTACAGCTGCATATGTAGCAGAGGGTTGACTTATCTGAAATCAGTGGGAGAGGAGACCCTTGGTCTGGTGAAGGCTAGATGACCCAATGTAGGGGAATATTAGGGTCATGAGGTAGAAGTGGGTTGGAGGGTGGGGGAGCAACCTCATAGAAGTATGATGAGATAGGGGGTTTGCAGAGGGGAAACTGAGAAAGGGAATAACATTTAAAATGTAAATAAATAAAATAACCAGTAAAAAAATATATCCCTCAATCAGAGCTGTACTGTGAGGACAAAAAAAAAAAAAAAAAAAAAAAAAAAAAAGGAACAAACCCCCATATACATGCACACACATTCACATGCACATTTCTTTCCATTCTACACCTAGCTTAGTCCTAGATTCAGAGACGATGCTTTGTCTTTTAATTAACTTAATTTGCTCTGACTGTTTTGCATTCCATCAGAGTTATGTCTGCTTGTATAAATTTCTTGGAAAGGTAAAAATTGATAACACAAAGTAAATGGTTCCTCAAATTGTCATAGAAAAGTGATATTGACCACCTGTCTTCAAGTTGGATAGATTTCATTTGTTTCTAAAGTCAGGGAGGAGCATTATATATCAGTACTGCTGGCTACTCTATTTGACATTAGAAACTGTTACGGTTTTGGTTTTGAAGATCTGCTCAAACTTTGGGGTGAGAAATTGCTCCTGAGATGCTGGCAATAGTGGGAAGAGATAAAAACTTCAGGAAGTACTCCAATAGCTCATGATCTAAGATCAGGAATTGAGAAATGAGACCTCATGAAAATTGAAAGCAAAGGACATAGCCAATAAGACAAATCAGCAACCTACAGATTGAGAAAAGATTTTCACTAATCCCACACCTGACAGAAGGCTAATAACATATATTAAAAAACTCAAGAAGCTAACCACCAAAAAAAAAAAAAAAAAAAAAAAAAAAAAAAAAACAAACAACCCAATCAAAAAATGGGGTATAAAACTAAACTGAAAATTTTAAACAAAAGAATCTTGAATGTTGGAGATGCACCTAAAGAAATGTTAAAAGTCCTTAGTAATCAGAAATGCAAATCAAAATGACTCTGAGATTCCACCTTACACCAATCAGAACAGCTAAGATCAAAACCTCAGGTGATAGCACACATGATGGAGAGGATGTAGAGAAAGAAGAACACTCTTCCATTGCTGTTGGGATTGCAAACTGGTACAACTCTGGAAATCAATTTGAACTTTCCTCAGAAAATTGGAAATAGATCTACCTGAAGACCCAGCTATACCAATTTTGGGGATATACCCAAAAGATGCTCCACCATGCCACAGGAACATGTGTTCCACTATGTTCATAGTGGCCTTATTTTCGATAGCCAGAATCTGGAAACAATTCAGATGTCTCACAGTGGAAGAATGGTTACAGAAAATTTGGTTTATTTACACAGTGGGACACTACTCAGCTATTAAGATCAAGGACATCCTAAGATTTGCAGGCAAATGGATGAAACTAGAAAATATTATCCTGAGTGAAGTAACTCAGACCCAAAAAGACATGCATGGTACGTGCTTACTAATAAGTGTATATTAGTTAACAACAACAACAACAACAAAACATACAGGATACCCAGAATACCCAAGATACAGTTCACAGAACTCAAAAAGGTCAACAAGCTGAAGCGCCCAATGATGGTACTTCAATACCGTTTGAGAGAGAGAAGAAAGCAACCACAATGGGTGATGGAGGGAAGAACCTGGGAAGGAAAGGGGATGGTGGGGGGGGGAGAGAAATGAAAATGATCTGGCTTTGAGTGGAGGAAAAGTACTGAAGCTCTGAGGGCTGGCG
This sequence comes from Mus musculus, assembly GCF_000001635.26. Taxonomy (NCBI): domain Eukaryota; kingdom Metazoa; phylum Chordata; class Mammalia; order Rodentia; family Muridae; genus Mus; species Mus musculus. The sequence continues at coordinate 80,237,310 of NC_000071.6, read as the reverse complement.
GAAGAATGGAAACAGGCAATCTTGGGAGGTAAGAGTTTTGGGGGACCCTTCAAAACATACCAGAGACTTCATTGGTGAGAGACTCTCAGGACTCAAAGGGAGCCTTAGATGAAATGTCCTATAGTGGGGAGAGGAAACTTATGGATCCCACTTTCAGCAGAAAGACAGGGCATCAAGGAAGGGATGGGATTGCCAGCCCACAGTCAAAACTCTGACCAGTAATTGTTCATGTCTGAGAGAACTGCAGGGATGGAAATGGATAAGTGTCTGAGGACAGGTCCAAAGTGGGGTATAGCTCAAGGGGAAGCCCCAAGGCCTGACACTATTACTGAGCTTACAAAAAGGAACCTATCAGACTGCCCTCTGTAAGACCCAGCAAGCAGCTGAAAGAGTCAGATGTAGGTATTTGCAGGCAACCAATGAACAGAAGCAGCTGACCCCTGTTGAATCAGGGAAAAGCTGGAAGAAACTGAGGAAGAGGACAAACCTGTAGGCGACCAGCAGTCTCATTTAACCTGGACCCCTGAGATTTCTCAGACACTGGATCACCTACCAGGAAGCATACACCAGCTGTTACAAGACCCCCCAACACACATACAGTAGAGCACTGCCAGGTCTGAGTTCAGTCAGAGAAGATGCATCTAACCCTCAAGAGACTGGAGGCCCCTGACTGTTTAATCTGTTGGGGTAGCTGGGTGGTATCCTTGTGGAGACAGGAATGGGGATGGTGTATGGGATGTGGTACAGTCCAAGGGTGGACTGAGAGGGGAATAAAATCTGCAGTGTAGAAAACAAGAAAAAATAAATAATAAAAAGGCGTGAATTCTCTCTAAAAGGCATCCTGCTTCAGTAGAATGTCAAAATATGGTTGGAAAACCAAGTAGTTGTTGGATTTTAAATGTGTCAGTCCCAACTGGAAAAAATGTACAGAACTAAGATAAATACAACTATTCTAATAATGAATTTCAGATGTTACTTCAAAATAATGAATAAAAGGCAAGATTTGCCACTTCTGGGAAACAGAGTCTCTCAAATGATCCCATAAGGGTTAATGGAGTAAAATTATTCAGATATGTTATTTATATTAAAGTGTGATCATTAATTTTGAATGTGATTGACATTGGTTGTCCTGTAATTGAATTGCATACATTTGAAATTACTTCACTCTTTGAATTCTATAACTGTATAACTTTCTAATATCATCTTAAAGAAGCTGCTATTCACCAAGAGTAGCACAAGAACAGGGATGCTCAGAGAAGGCCATCATCCCCGAGGAGACATTCAGCAATGTTGAAGACTGTTTTCCCTTATCATAAGTGTTCAGTGGATATTAATTGTGGCCGCAGGTCACAGAGGCTTAAAAACATTCTGTCCTGTGTAGGAAAGGCTTGCCACAATATCAATATACAGTGCAAAATACCAGTAGTGCCGAGGTGAAAAAACGAAGAAGCACAGTAAAAATTTCTGTCTACACATAGAGACCCGGTCACTATGAGCCATGTATTTCCAAACCTTATAGGCTATTTTAGTTAAGAAAATATGAACTTGGTAAAATAATTTACTATCATAAACATAAGGGAAAATAGTTAATTTGCATTTATAAGCTGTTTTATTTGAACTGGAATGTACACATGTACCCACAAATACAAGATTGCCTGGGAATTAATATCGGAATAAAGCTAAGAAGCATGTCCCGTGTGGGTTCTCAAGTCCTAATAACATTTTCTTTCTCATTTAAGAACAAATATGTAGAAGGCTACAAGGAAAAGCATTGAACCAGGTTTGTGTTTTATGCATAGTGTCTTCAAATGGAAGTGAACATGGGTAAAGAGCTAACCAATCTAGCATGACATTTTAGATCAAGATTTCAATTGCCTTGATACATTCTGATAGCTTTTACTTCCTATAAATTATATATATATATATATATATATATATATATATGTAGGGTGGGTATGTGTGTGGGGGTGTGTGTCCATGTATTTCCAAACCTTATAGGCCATTTTTAGTTAGGAAAATATGAACATGTAAAATAATTTACTATCATAAACTTAAAGGAGATTTATTATATTATATCTGCTTTGTTTTGAAATGTAACAATGGTAATAGCTATCATACAAAATTTGGTGAGACTAAATGAATATGTGTATAAATGTATGTGTTTATGTTTGAATGAAGATATGTATATTTGGTTTGGAATGGAAGAAGAGTGTTGATAGAAGATGATAATCTGTGCTTTGCTTTAGGCTGTAGCAAGATGAATACCTCAAGGTTCCCTCAAGGCTCCTCAGAGAAAGGCTGGTATTATTGCAAAGATTATGTTTTGCTTAAAAGTTCTCTGGGTAGTCATGAAATGACCGACCTGACCTTGAAGATCTCAGAATAGTTTTTACTGAATTGCTCTTGAGGTATGATTAATACTATTTTCCTTCCCAGAGGAAAGGATACTTTAGTCATGCACTAAAATGCCACTATTACCTCTTCATGCTTCCCAGAGAAGAGTCTATGGTGTACAGAATAGCCAGTGAAAGAAATACAGTGTGGTCATAAGAACATCGACAAACAAAGTCATTCAGATATATACCTAAACCCTTCTAAAAAAAAATATACAAAAATGAGGTTATCTGGTTTTAATGTTTTCAGGTTTGTAAAATAGTTTACAAAGAGTATTTCCCTTCAGAAGAATATTACCAAGAAGGTTAAAATTTTGTACACACATATGTAGGCAGCAGTTATGAATATTATTTTAAAATTTATGGAAATAAAATACATGGAATATATGTAAGAAAAAGAGAGGAGGTAAATAAATCATACAAAATAATGAAAATTACATAAGTAAATCACAATTTCACAAGCAAGAAAAATATTTATATTAAATAATTTTAGTAACCTTTAGAAATTAACTTTAAAGAATGTTAGATATATTAATTGGCCAACTTTCTCTAAATTCCAAAGATAATCACAATGTACTAATCTTCATAGTGAATGGCAACCCTGTTTAAAGGTATTTTGTCTACCATGATAGGATCCAATGACAATGGAAAAAAACTACACATCACAAAAGGATAGTGAGAGCATACTTTTATACCTTTTGACCAACTTAGCATACCTTACCTTGTAAACAGAAGTTCTTTGTATATAGCACTTTTAATGAAAGTTCAAAAAAATCTTTGCTTTCCTATTCTCTGAAATATAGCAATTTCAGTAGAATACTGATTGTAAGATGTGGAAGGTACAGTTTGAAAACAATAGCAGGAAGTTTTACGTTGAATATGATGAATTCAAACTATAAGTAATATTATACTATTTGACAAAAATATAAATAGTAGACCGGCATGGTGGCTCACGCCTTTAATACCGGCACTCAGGAGGCAGAGGCAGGCAGATTTCTGAGTTCAAGGCCTGCCTGGTCTACAAAGTGAGTTCCAGGACAGCCAAGGCTACACAGAGAAACCCTGTCTCGAAAATATATATATATATATATTCAAAGGAAAAGGATAGAATGTGAAAGAATACACTTTTATAACTTGGTAGTAAAGCATTTCATATATTGTCAATTAATGCTAATCTAATCAGGAAAGTGATATAATGCCCAGGAGACCAAAATCTAAGATCAGCCAGAAAAGACATATGCTAACTGTGAGTGGTACCTTTCTGTGACCTGGGGACAGATGTGAAGAAGGCAGAGCATGCAGTAGAATGAATGCATCTGGTTCCTGAAAACTCATGCTGTCCTGAGTGTCCCCCAGCTTTATGAAACAGACTCCAATGGTGAGTCAAAATAAACTCTCCATTCCTCAAGTTGCTTTTTTGAGGTATTTTGTCACAACAATGAGAAAAGCAATTAATGTGGAAAATAAGATTTTGTGTTACAGGATGAAGAACAGAAAATCAAAGTATGTAGGACATGATTTCTGATGGAAAGCCTACTCATGTGTGCATTATTTAGTTGACAATGAGATTTGAAAGAATAAAGAAATACAACTTGGATTGAATAATTTATTTTTAAAAAGAAAAAAAATTCTGATTTAGAGAGGTAAATGAAGAATAATAGTTGGTACCGGTAAAATGAGAAGAAAAGTAGAATTTCAGTGTTACTGGTTTATTAAACCTCTTAGCAAAATACAGACAATGACTGATTGGATGTTTTGGGGTATCCTTGGAATATCTAACAAAATTTTGAAAAAATTGTGGCAATATAGTCATATTAGATGGGTATGACTGTCTTCATGAAAGTACTTAATTTTGTGTAAGATTTATGTTTGATCTTCTACCAATAAAAGTGTTCTCTTATTTGAAGCCAAAGGGCTTAATATGATCTAGACATTAAAAATTTATTGTAAAATATTTCATGTATTTGGTCTTCAATGCCTCTTTTGAAATAGAAGAAAATACAAAAGTCTGCAATTTATGAGATCAACCAAACTCACAGAATGTTTTTTGCCAACCTGAGTAATAAGAATATTTAAATCTATTTTTGTAAAACACCTATATGGCCCTAGTACTCAAGTGGAATGTGAGTCAGCTATGTTGTTTAATAGAAAAAAAGAAATTATTTTAATTTTAACTCAAAAAAGTAATTTTTTTTCAGAATAAGAAACTGAGAAATTATTATTTGTTAGATAGAAAGAGAAAAGAATATGGAATTTGGGGGCTAAACTTCCATATTCACAGTTAAGGAAAATGTAAGATATATCATAAACAGGAATATATTATACAATTCTGTGTTAAGGGCCAAAGTCATTACATAGTACAAAATTAATTATAAAATTTTGACTAAACAAAGGCCCTAGATTTCTTATAACCAAGATAAAAAGAAACATAATTTAAAATTTCTTAGGAATACAAACTTTTCATAAAAACATGACCTTAAAAGATGATTTAGTATAGTCTCTTATAATGCCTTAGTAAGCAAGCATGTTCCACGATGTTCATAGCAGAGTTATTTATAATAGCAAGAAGCTTGAAAGAACCCAGATGCCCCTCAAGAGAGGAATGGATACAGAAAATGTGGTACATTTACACAATGGTACATTTACATTTACCCAGCTATTAAAAACAAAGAATTCATGAAATTCCTAGACAAATGGATAGATCTGGAGGGGTAACATCCTCAGTGAGATAACCCAATCACAAAAGAACACACAGATAAGTGGATATTAGCCCAGTAGCTCAGAATATCCAAGATACAACTTGCAAAACACATGAAACTCAAGAAAAAGGAAAACCAAAGTGAAAACACTTTGATCATTCTTAGAAGAAGAGAACAAAACACCCATGGAAGGGCTTACAGAGACAAAGTTCAGAGCAGAGACTGAAGGAATAACCATCCTGAGACTGCCCCACCTTGGGATCCATCCCATAAACAACCACCAAACCCAGACACTATTTTCGATGCCAACAAGAACTTGCCAACATATGTTGCTAAAGACACGAGCTCTGGGAGTACTGGTTAGTTCATATTGTTGTTCTACCTATAGGGTTGCAGACCCCTTCAGCTCCTTGGGTACTTTCTCTAGCTACTCCATTGGGGGCCATGTGTTCCATCCAATAGGTGACTATGAGCATCTACTTCTGTATTTGTAGCAGAAGATGGCCTAGTCAGCCATCAGTGGAAAGAGAGGCCTATTGGTCTTGCAAACTTTATGCCTCAGTACAGGGGAATGCCAGGGCCAAGAAGTGGGAATAGGTGAATAGGGCATGGGGGACTTTTGGGATAGCATTGGAAATGTAAATGAAGAAAATACCTAATTTTTTAAAAAGATAGGCATGTTGAAAACTGAGAAATATTTTTTTCAAAAACTATCAGCAAACTAGAAGATGTATAATAATATAAATAATATTCAGAATGATACAGAAAGTAATGTAAAATGCTACTCAGAAGAGCTATGGGAAACAGTAAGAATACAGAGGAAAAGTGGTTGTTTCGTTGAAAAAATTATATTAAAACTAAACAATTTATTAAAAGTACATAAATCAATTTGATATTTAAGGTAATAATTTGAACACTGCTACACAGAATAAGTCAAAGCTACTGGGAAATATAGCTAGTATGGAGGAAATATAATAATGATAAAATAACTGGCCACAATGATCAAATTCATTTTAAAGAAACAACATTTTGCAAATATGACTATTAGTAAATTTCTAATTCTGAACATCTATACTCAAAACACAATGACACCCCCCCTTTGTAAAACAAACATTTCTAAAGCTTAAATAGCACATTGAAGCCCAAACAGTAATAGGGAAAGACTTCAACACCTTACTCTCACCAATTGACAGGTAATATAGACAAAAACTAAACTGATAAATAAAGAAGCTAACAGACATAGTGAATCAAACGAACCTAACAGACATCTATAGAGTATTTCACCCAACACAAATATATGTGTTCTTATCAACAGGATATGTTTTTACTTACTGCCTATTACAGAGGTTCTCAACCTCTTGGTCCTGACACCCCAGGTTCTCATATATATCTTTCATATAACATATTACATTGCTGTTTATTAACAGTAGCAAAATTACAGTTATGAAGTAGCAACAAAAATAATTTCTATTTGTGTATTACCACAACATGAGCAACTGAATTAAAACATTAGGGAGATTAAGAAACACTGGTCTATGTCAATCTAATAAACAGGAAAGGAAAAAGCAAGCATACAATAGCAAAATCAGAAATGAGATTTGTGATATTATATACAAAGTACAACAGTAATATATTAAAAAGATCTAGAGAAAAATGTTTCTTACCAGACAATAGAAAAGTCTTAGAAGAATTTCAATGAAATCACTAGATAAACAATTAAAATTCCAGCATTAAAAGGAAAACAGAGAACAACAATGGATTAGCACTGGAGTCTATGGCCAATTTACAGAAAGACAATTTTCTTATAAATATTTTAGACCATTGCAGCAACTGAAGAGTTGGAATCAACTTGCTAACAATGAAGATAATTCAATTTCATCAGTATTTTTAAATACAAAATGTACATGGCAAAAGAGGTTCTAGTGCAGAACTCTAACAATTTATTAAAAGTACATAATGTAATCACTTAGCTTTTTTCCAGGAACCTCATTTTTAGAAAAAAAATAGAAGAAAATGAATTAATTTAATAATACAATTTAAAGTGCCACCTGATATAGTGCACTTTCATAATTAAATATGAAGTCAAATAAAAAAGAAGAAAACAAATTTAATGGAATAAATTTACTTTTCAAAGCTCAGTAGAAAACACCAGACAACATCTTTGAACATTAAAGCATTTTTATGTACAGTACAAGAAATAACAAGTAATATTTTTTCCTATCTAATATAACTTGCGATAGGTAACAATTTTATAAGTTTTGGAAGAAGTTATCAAAATTGTTCTATTTATTTATGATGATGTGATTATTATAAGTTAAGGAATATAGCAGAATCATTTAAATATTTGACTGAGTAGTAAAATCCTTTTATGATACAGGAGTATAAGGTGAACACAAACCTGGCTTAACCATACCTGGCTTAACGAGATATATATATATATATATATATATATCACTCCATCATACATATATCTCTCCATAAATCCAGAAGTGAGTGAACTCTCCAGGCAGAACATGAAGACATTCAAGGCCAGAGTCTGGACTGTGTAGATAGCTTAGGGTAGCATAGGTTACACAACTAAAGCCTGGCACAAGAAAGCAAAGATAATACAAACATTTTCTAAATTAGGAAAAGACTACCTATAAAGATTAGTATAAGCACAAAATAAAACAAAAGCAAACTATAAAGAAACATACCAAAGATGTCTAAGATTTCACAGAAAGTGATCAATCCTCAAATTACCCAAATTATTAGAAGAAATAAAGAATTATATTTTGTTTCTAACCAAAAAATTTAATTTCAAGAAACAAATTCTCAAAACGCAATACAATAATTTAATGGAATTCCACTGAGTATTCCTGAGTATATTTTCTAGATTCTATTATTAATTAGTAAGCCTGAAATTCAATTGAAAAAACAAAGCAGCAAAGGACAAATATTATTGGAAAGTGTGTTTACCTAGTGTTAGGTTTTCGTTATAACCAATGTAACTACAAAATGATGCTATCATAAGAAAGCAAATTAAATTTAGGGAATAGAATATATCATCTATAAAAATTATATAGAAGTAAGTCAACATTTTTAATTCAATGAGGAAAAAATTATTTTTATTAATGAGTACAACACAACATACTATTTGTCTCAAAGCAAAAACATTATCTGGTCTTTCATTTTTAAATATATTATATAACACATTAAAATTTAAAATTAAAACAAATTGACTGATATAATGAATAAAACATAAATAATATATAAGTAAAACATGAAAAGTAAGACTTTCCTTATACTACAGAATGGATTCTATTACAAAAATACAGAAATGTTACATCTTTCAAAATTTGACAACATACAATAAAAATAAAGGGTAAATTACACTCTCAAAATAATGATTATAGAAAGAAATTAAAGAAATTTCCTTCTGGTCCACTCCAGCACCAGGATTCCTTGCCCTGGAGTCTCCAGACACCCGCAAGGACCCTAACAGGATCCCCTACGGGATGCTAAGACCTCTGGTGAGAGGAACACAACTTCTGCCAGGAGGCAGGTTCGAACACCATATATCTGGGCACCTTCCCTGCAAGAGGAGAGCTTGCCTGCAGAAAGTACTCTGACCACTGAAACTAAGGAGAGAGCTAGTCTCCCAGGTCTGATGAAAAAGGCTAACTTAATCACCTGAGGAACAGGATCTAACCAGAGACAACTATAACAACTAGCTCCAGAGATTACCAGATGGCGAAAGGCAAACATAAGAATCCTACTAAAAGAAATCAAGACCTCTCACCATCATCAGAATGCAGCACTCCCACCCCAACTAGTCCTGGGCACCCCAACACACCTAAAAAGCTAGACCCGGACTTAAAAGCATATCTCATGATGATGGTAGAGGACATCAAGAAGGACTTTAATAACTCACTTAAAGAAATACAGGAGAACTCAGCTAAACAGGTAGAAGACCTTAAAGAGGAAACACAAAAATTCCTTAAAGAATTGCAGGACCACTTTTTCATTGTTGGTGGGATTGCAAGCTTGTACAACCACTCTGGAAATCAGTCTGGCAGTTCCTCAGAAAATTGGAAATAGTACTAACAGAGGATCCCGCAATACCTCTCCTGGGCATATATCCAGAAGGTGTCCCAACCGGTAAAAAGGACACATGCTCCACTATGTTCATAGCAGCCTTATTTATAATAGCCAGAAGCTGGAAAGAACCCAGATGCCCCTCAACAGAGGAATGGATACAAAACAATGTGGTACATTTACACAATGGAGTACTACTCAGCTATTAAAAAGAATGAATTTATGAAATTCCTATGGTTGGACCTGGAGGGCATCATCCTGAGAGAGGTAACACAATCACAAAAGAACTCAAATGTACGCACTGATAAGGGGATATTAGCCCAGAAACTTAGTATGCCCGAGATATAAGAGACAATTTCTAAAACACATGAAACTAAAGAAGAATGAAGACCAAAGTGTGGACACTTTGCCCCTTCTTATAATTGGAAACAATCACTCATGGAAGGAGTTACAGAGACAAAGTTTGGAACTGAGACAAAAGGATGGACCATCTGGAGACTGCCATATCCAGGGATCCATCCCATAATTAGCCTCCAAACGATGACACCATTGCATACACTAGCAAGTGTTTGCTGAAAGGACCCTGATATAGCTGTCTCTTGTGAGACTAGGCCAGGGCCTAGCAAACACATAAGTGGATGCTCACAGTCAGCTATTGGATGGATCACAGGGCCCCCAATGGAGGAGCTAGAGAAAGCATCCAAGGAGCTAAAGAGATCTGCAACCCTGTAGATGCAACAACATTATGAACTAACCAGTACCCCGGAGCTCTTGACTGTAGCTGCATATGTATCAAAAGATGGCCTAGTAGGCCATCAATGGAGAGAGAGGCCCACTGGACAGGCAAACTTTATATGCCCCAGTACAGGGGAATGCCAGGGCCAAAAAGTTGGAATGGGTAGGTAGGGGAGTGGGGGGGAGGGTATTTTGCATCGATATTCATAAGGGAAATTGGTCTGAACTTCTCTATCTTTGTTGTGTCTTTTTGTGGTTTAGGTATCAGTAATTGTGGTTTCATAGAATGAGTTGGGTAGAGTACCTTCTGCTTCTATTTTGTGGAATATTTTGGGAAGAACTGGGATTAGATCTTCTTTGAAGGTCTGATAGTACTGATGTTGGCTTTCTATTATGTATTTTGTTATTGAAGATCAGCCTTAGTTCATGTTGATCTGATAGGATGCATGGGACAATTTCAATATTTTTGTACCTGTTGAGGCTTGTTTGGTGACACATTATGTGGTCAATTTTAGAGAAGGCACCATGAGGTGCTGAGAAGAAGGTATATCCTTTTCTTTTAGGATAAAATGTTCTGTAGATATCTGTTAGATCCATTTGTTTCATAACTTCTGTTAGTTTCACTGTGTCCCTGCTTATTTTCTGTGTCCATGATCTGTTCATTGGTGAAAGTGGTGTGTTGAAGTCTCCCACTATTATTGTGTGAGGTGCAATGTGTGCTTTGAGCTTTACTAAAGTGTCTTTAATGAATGTGGCTGCCCTTGTATTTGGAGCATAGATATTCAGAATTGAGAGTTCCTCTTGGAAGATTTTACCTTTGATGAGTATGAAGTGTACCTCGTCTTTTTTGATGACTTTGGGTTGGAAGTTGATTTTATTAGATATTAGAATGGCTACTCCAGCTTGTTTCTTCAGACCATTTGTTTGGAGAATTGTTTTCCAGCCTTTCATTAAGAGGTATTGTCTGTCTTTTTCCCTGAGATGTGTTTCCTGTAAGCAGCAAATTGTTGGGTCCTGTTTGTGTAGCCAGTCTGTTAGTCTCTGTCTTTTTTTGGGGGAGTTGGGTCCATTGATATTAAGAGATATCAAGGAAAAGTAATTGTTGTTTCCAATTATTTTTGATGTTAAAATTTTCATTCTGTTCTTGTGGCTGTCTTCGTTTAGGTTTGTTGAAGGATTACTTTTTTGCTTTTTCTAGGATGTGGTTTCCATCCTTGTATTGTTTTTTTGTTTGTTCAATTGTTTGTTTTTTCTGTTATTATCCTTTGAAGGGGTGGATTCGTGGAAAAATAACGTGTGAATTTGGTTCTGTTGTGGAATACTTTGGTTTCTTCATCTATGGTAATTGAAAGTTTGGCTGGGTATAGTAGCCTGGGCTGGCATTTGTGTCCTCTTAGTGTCTGCATAACATCTGTCCAGGATCTTCTGGCTTTCATAGTCTCTGGTGAAATATCTGGTGTAATTCTGATAGCTTGCCTTTATATGTTACTTGACCTTTTTCCCTTACTGCTTTTAATGTTCTATCTTTATTTAGTACATTTGTTGTTCTGATTATTATGTATAGGGAGTAATTTCTTTTTTGGTCCAGTCTATTTTGAGTTCTATAGGCTTCTTGTATGTTCATGGGCATCTCTTTCTTTAGGTTTGAGAAGTTTACTTCTATAATTTTGTTGAAGATATTTGCTGGCCCTTTGAGTTGAAAATCTTCATTCAGATCTACTCCCATTATCCACAGGTTTGGTCTTCTCATTGCATCCTGGATTTCCTGGATGTTTTGAGTCAGGATCTTTTTGCATTTTGTATTTTCTTTGATTGTTGTGCCGATGTTCTCTATGGAATCTTCTGCACCTGAGATTCTCTCTTCCATCTCTTGTATTCTGTTGCTGATGCTCACATCTATGGTTCCAGATTTCTTTCCTAGGGTTTCTATCTCCAGCTTTGCCTCACTTTGGGTTTTCTTTATTGTGTCTACTTCCCTTCTTAGGTCTAGTATGGTTTTGTTCATTTCCATCACCTGTTTGGATGTCTTTTCTTGTTTTTCTATTAAGACTTGCAACTCTTTAGCAGTGTTCTCCTGTATTTCTTTAAGTGAGTTATTAAAGACCTTCTTGATGTCTTCTCTCATCATCATGAGATATGCCTTTAAATCCGGTTCTAGGTTTTCGGGTGTGTTGTGGTACCATGGACTGACTGAGGTGGGAGTGCTCGGTTCTGATGATTGTGAGTGGTCTTTTTTTCTGTTAGTAAGATTCTTTCCTCTGCCTTTCACCATCTGGTAAACTCTGGAGTCAGTTTTTACACTTGTCTCTGGTTAGAGCTTGTTCCTCTAGTGATTCTGTTATTCTCTACCAGCAGACCTGGGAGACTAGCTCTCTCCTGAGTTTCAGTGGCCAGAGCACTCTCTGCAGGCATGCTCTCCTCTTTCAGGGAAGGTGCACAGATATCTGGCATTCAGACTTGCCTCCTGGCAGAAGAAAGCCTGAAACAGGCCCTGTCCCAGAAGCTGTTCCATTCTGTAGTCCACACTCTCACCTGTGCAGTCTAGTCAAGGTGGAGTCTGGGAATCAAGATGTCGCCCGCAGATGCTCAGGTAAACTCTTCCAGGCCGGGCGGACACCTCTCCTCTGGCAGGGAAGGTACTCGGATATCTGGAGCCTGAAAAGAGTGCTGCCTCAGAAGCTCTGTGGCTCCAGCCTGTCCCAGAAGTTGTTAGCTTCTGTAGTCCACACTCTCACCTGTGCAGACTAGTCTGAGTGAAGTCAAGGAACCAGGATGTGTCCTGCAGTTGCTCTGGCCAATCTCTTCAGGGCCTGGTGGACACCTCTCCTCTGGCAGGGAAGGTGCCCGGATGTCTGTGCAGACTTGTCTTGGTGGAGTCCAGGAACCAAGATGTCTCCCACAAATGCTCTGGCCGGCAAATTCTTGAAATCCTGTCTTGTGTAATGAATAATAATTTTTAATGCTATGACACATTCTTTTATATCAGAACTTTTCAACTTAGTAATAAAACATACATGATATGCATTGTAGTACATACGAACAATAAAATTAAGATGCAATATTTCTTTTCATAATATGAAGATGGAATTTATTCCTCCACTCCAGAAAGTAAATAAATCCTTACTTAAATTTCAAATCCCTCAATGCTGATTCACACAATGTTTCTTGACTGAATGAGTAAAAGTTTGATGTCATTATATACCATTAATTTACACAGCTGTATATCAAAACAAAGCACAGCAATTGTTAAAATGGCATATTAGAAGCAATGTAAATATTTTACAAGTAAAGGCCTGTTTATGTTTTGTAAGAAAATTAATATAAATATAATCTATAAATTAGAAAATTACAGGTAGTTAATTCAGATGGAAGCGTGGCTGTCATGTCAAATTAGTCATAATTCTGCATTTATCATGTTATATCAGTTAGAGAAAGATAATTCCATTTTGAATGTGACTCATGTAATTAAGTCTGCCCCTCCTCTGATTAGGATAATAGGGTATACTCACATATAAGTAAATATATGTATACTACGTCTTTCAGGATCTGAAGTACCTAACTTAGAATGATTTTTTCCCTAGATCCACCGATTTACCTGTGATTTTCATGATTTCATTTTATTAACAGCTGCGTAATATCCCATTGTGCAAATGTATCACAGTTTCTTTATTTATTTATGTTTATTCTTGAGTGCAGAATTTCTTTCTCAAGTGTACTTGGTTATGATGATCTCTTCTGTCTTGGTGGATGTGTCTCCCCTAATGCCTTTGCAGCTCTTACTGATTCTGAAAATCCAAATCATTTGATCCCTGTTGTGATCTTTATAAACATGAAGGGAGACATTTCTTGAGGGTTGGACAATCTCTGCACAATAATTCTGTTATTGTACTGGCTCAAGGTGCAATTCTAAGCATCTCTGAGTGCCTTTATGTTTTCTCTCACACCATGTGCCACTTCAAAAACGAGATCTAAAAACGCTGTCTAATAGTAGACATAAGTTCTTCTAGAGATCCCTACACTTATGCAACAGCTTCATAAAATAAAGGACATATTTTAACTTTGCTCCTTTCTAATAACTTACTATCTTACATGTTTCCTTCTTTGTACAATATGTTCAAGAATTCTCTGTGTGTAATAAATAGATTTTCTACCCTAAATTATCTACTTATTTAAAATACAAAAAATTGAAAGAACTCTAGCAAAAAAAAAATGATATTTTTCATTTTGAGACTTTCTTCTATCTGTAATTAAGTAAACATGTCTTGGCTATATTTATATTATATAATAAACTTATTTTAATCTTAACTCAAATTCTTTCATCTAGAAAAACTTAATGTTTTTTTTTACTTCATCCATTTTCCATAGCCATCCAATTCACATTCCTATTAAAATGTACTCAGAAAATCATTTAAATCCTAAGGGTGGAGTGTAAGCAGCATAAAATTTGGAAAAACAGACAAATTTATAATTAGTACAATAATTAATGTCTTTCTTTTCAGAAAAAGTATTTATGCATTAGTCTTCTCATTTAAGAAGCTTCAGTAAGACCTAAGAATGCACTTTAATATAACTTATGAAATTGGCCTCAAGTAAACCAAGTGAATAAAAAGAATTAGAAAAAAATCCATTGAATTATTCTGCAGAGTAAAGATAACATATTCTTACAAGTAGCTGCCTATCATTTTTTGATTGAAATGTAAAATTACTTATCATGGGGGTGTGTTGATTAAACATAAAGGATTTCATATTCACAGTTTATATTTATTGCCAACTTCCCAGGTTATCTTTCATTCACAGAAGGTAGAGGTTTATAAATCAGTAATTTTTAACAATATTTTGATTTTTAAAAAATATTTATTCTTCCAAATTTAATAAATATAAATCTTATTCAATATATCTTCAGGCTTGAAATATGTCAAGATTTTATTAAAGAAGTACATATTTTAAATTTGGGGATGATAACAAATCAAGTAATCTAAGTTCTTTTTCAAACACATATTCCAGGATTCTGATATGAAACTCCACAGAGTTTACTAAGGCAACTGTTTTCAACGTCACATCTGTTGTCAGGGAGTAGGTGAGCTTCAAGAACTAAGAATCAAGAGTAACTCGTGAAGGCCAATGACAAAGGCAAAGGCGGTATTTTGGCAAGGCTAGATCAAGTGTCACTCAGGAAAGTCACTAAGAGAACAATAAAGTTTAGGAAGTATCAAAGCTACAGTAAGCGCACTGTAATTATAAGGACATACTAACTCCGAATGGAAATGTCTTGTGTACTATGTCTTCCTCAGAAAATTTGACATAGTACTACCTGAGGACCCATGCACACACACTCACAAACACAAAAAGTGCTTGCTGCAGAGAACTGCATTTTGGGTTCTAGTACAATTGTCTAGCAGTTCACAAACAACTGTGACTTCAGTTCCAGTTCCATTATGTCTGGCATCCTCTTGTCCCTGTAGGCACTGCATTTAAAAAAATAAATACACAAACAGACAAACACATCCACGCTCATACACACAAACACACACACACACACACACACACACACACACACACACATGCATCTCACACACAAACCACACACATACATTATTGTCATCATCACCATTATCATTATTATCAATATGGTATAAAAATTTAGATTGGATTTACAGGTTTTCCTTATTTAATATTGGCCATAAAATAAAATGTTCCTAAAATTTGTCTTGCAATGATAGAACTGTAACATGGAATGAAAATAAATTACATTTCTTCTTACCCCTTGTATTTCATTCTTGGTCTGCTTCTGTGAGACTTTCATTGATGATATTTTTATGTCTATGTTTATATAAATACTGATAAAAACCTAATGATTCTATATAGCTTCTATCATAATAGCATCTGGCTTCTGATGTGTTACATGTGATTTAAAAAAAAAATGGAACAGAGGCTGAAGGAAAAGCCATCCAGAGACTGCCCCAACTAGGCATACATCTCATCTGCAGACACCAAACCTCAACACTATTGCTGATGCCAAGAAGCTCTTGTCAGCAGGAGCCTGGAATGGTTGTTTCCTGGGAGGTTCTACCAGCACCTGACTATACAGGTGCAGATACTCATAGCCAACCATTGGACTGAACCCAGTGACCCTAATGGGAGAGCTAGGGGAAGGGCTGAAGGAGCTGAAGGGGTTTGCATCCCCATATGAAGAATATTATCAACTCCTTGGACCAACCAGGGTTGCCAGGGACTAAATCACCAGCCAAATACTATACATGGCTCCAGATACATATGAAGCAGATGATGGGCTTTTCTGACATCAAGAGGTGGGGTGGGGATTGGTCATGGGGAAGCCTGATTTCCCAGTATAGGGGTATGCTATAACAGTGATGAGGGAGTGGGTGAGTGGGTGGAGTAGCACAGTCATAGAGACAAAGGAGACTGCAAGGGCAGAGAGGGGGAATGGATGGGGGTTTTTGGAAGGGTACTTGGGAACGAGTATATCATTTGAAGTGTAAATGAGCGAAATGATTAAAATAAAAAGAAAAGAAAAGAAAAGAAAAACCCATTGTCTGTTTTATCCAGGGAGAACTGACATAAACATTGTGACAAAATTGGCAGTACTTTTCCTCTTTTAGTTTTTTTCTCAGTTCAAAATAAAATCAGCAGATGATACGATACTGTGTGAGGTACACAATACATTTCCATTCAGAGTCAATATGTCCTTGTACTTACAGTGTGCTTACTGTAGCTTTGGTACTTCCTAGCTTTTATTGTCCTCTTAGTGACTTTCCTGAGTTACACTTGATCTAGCCTTGCCAAAATACCCCCTTTGCCTTTGTCATTGGACTTCATGAGTTACTCTTGATTCTTAGTTCTTGAAGTTCATGTACTTACTCCTTGAAAACAGATGTGAAGTTTAAAACAGTTGCCTTAGTAAATTCTGTGGAATTGCATATCAGAATCCTGGAATATGTGTTTGAAAAAGAACTTAGAAGTATCTTTCTCTGGCATCAATCCACTTGGGACTGTCCCCATGAGCAGGATTCTTTTGCCCACAGCTATTGAGATCCTGACAGTGGAAGCCAATGCAGAATATCAGGCTGCACACATTCCACTCAGAGATGTTACCCGACTTCCCATACTGGTGAGATAGGAATACACACACCTTTACTGGGGCTGTAGGACATTTCCTTGGCTTTGATGAGGTGACTTGCCTGCTTAGCTTTCGGTCAGCCCTCCGTGTACAAAGCCATCGTATCATATACCTGTCATGTCACCTTTGGATTTGTCAGTGGCTACCTTTTCCATCTTACTCTGTCAAACCTTGTCATTTACTTTAAAAGGTTCCATGAAGGATGTCACAAAGAAATAGCCTCACGATAGGGAGAAGTCCTAAGAGAAAGCATTCATACCTCAATATGTGATACAATAAAAGGTGGGTTCAAAAGTTTCAAGACTCCTGATGTGGATTGAAGGAAGCAGGGATAAATCAACTAAACAGTAAACGGGGTCTAAGATGTCAATTTTGACTGTTCATGCTTTGTGTATTCATGGAAAACAATGCCTGCTTAGGAAGCACTGAGCCCTGCTAACCACAGCAGAAGTAGAATTTTCATTGATTTGAACAGAACATTATCATGGGTATGGAAAGGAAAAGGAACTTGCCTGATGATGTCTTTGAAAGTCACAATAACCTTTCAAGATTCTTTTAGCCAATCAAGAATAACAAAAAAAAAAAAAAAAAAAAAAAAAAAAAAAAAAAAGACATCAAGTTCCTGTTTTAAATGTTAGTGCACACAGGGATAAGTAAAAGGTACAAAGTTGCCCTTTAGTCAGTTGGTTGTATTTTTATTTATTGTTTAATTTTGTCTTAAAATACTAATTTTATTTTTAATCATGTGTATGCATATGTGTATGTGCTCATGCTCGGACATGTGCATCTGTGAGTACTTAAGCTCACAGTGACCTGAAGAAGGAGTCAAGATCCTCTAGAGCTGGAGGTACAAGTGGCTGTGAACTTTTTCTTCTAGTGTTGGGAACAGAATTAGAACAATCTAATTTGTTCCTGTCAAATACCCTATGAGAATTTTGATAAGAAACTTAACATATCAATATCTCCATATCAATCTGGATAAATATATCATTTTACAGCAAATTATATTTCCTTGTTACCTCAATTTTAAAATTTTATTTTATCATTGCTTTCAATGTCTCAGCATGAATACTGACTACACAGTTCATAGATTGACATGATTTTTATTTTTTAACAGTTGCAGATAAATTTGTATCTATAAGTACTACTGTTTCCTGAACACTTTTGACAAAATATTTTCTTATCTGGAAGTTGAATTATACCTTTATCATTATAATTGCCCCCTCTGTCTAATCTTTGCTTCTTTTAGAATTAAATTACTTTATTTTACTTTATATTATTATGAAAGCTACTGTTGTGCTGACTACTCTTCTGTTGAATGTTTGCAGCAAGCATTTTCCCCACTGAGTCATCTTGCCAACCCTACTTCTTTCTCTTTATTTTGAAGAAAATATATACTTCGGTTATAGTTAATATAACTCTTCTCATGTTGTGTATTATGTCTATTCTTCTGAATTTTAGCATTGTTTTTGTTCTTATTTTTCCAATAAATTGTTCTATGAATATTAGAACTTTTTTAGAGTGAAAATTTTAAATATTTACTTATGCATATTAATGAGTGTTTTCGCCTCCATGTATATTTGTGTACCATATCTGTTCCCAGTACCTGGAGTATATCAGATCCCATGAAATGAGAGTTGCAGACTGTTGTTATTCATATGTGTATGATAGAAGGAGACCCTTGTCTTCTTAAATATTACTATTTGCTAAACTATCGTTCTAGTCCTCTAGCATAAGATTTTGATTGGCATTTAATATTTTGAAATTATATTAGTTCAGTGAACTGCTATTCAGGAATACCATGAGATAAGCAGTATAAACAACAGAACTTTCTCACAGTTGTAGAGGCTAAAAATTTCAAATTCATGGGGTGGGCAAATTTGTATTCTGTGAAATGCCTGCTTTCTATATTTTCACATGTGGAAGTGGAGGTGATATGTGTGTGTGTGTGTGTGTGTGTGTGTGTGTGTGTGTGTGTGTGTTTATAAATAAATAGATTAATCACAAAGTGGTAATTGAGTTATTACCATATATGTTTTACCCTCTAAATCTATCACACAGAGCAGCAAGGTTAACATACAAATTTTGAAAATATGCGACATTGGTCACATTATGTTCTCATGTTTAATGTTTTAAGTGTTTGGTTCTTTATGATTTTATATAAGTATATTTTACTACAGTTTTCCATAATTAGATTTTTCCCAAACAGTTAATGAATCAGTGAAATCTCTGTAGTTATGTTTTCCTTGTGATTTAGATTATAAACTATACATTTCACAATGCTTTACCTGTACAATTTGAGGAGTGTGTTATTGCACTGGAGAACTTATACCCCTGTAGTACTTAGATTCCTATAGCACAAACATGACTGATCAAATTGATAGAACTACCTGCCTGCAGCCAGTTCTACGTAGACGTTCAAGTCTTCACATGTGACACATGAGAGTTTCCTCACTGATGATTTATGCGTAACAGCTCCCTTCAAGAGGCTTTCACTGATATCTCCCTTATTAGAATAATAAGTACTTGTATCAATTTTCACAAAATTCCACTGACAATCAAGCAATGTAGACGTGTTCTCTCTCATTGGTATGTGGAAGTGAGAGTTCTCATCATCTGATACAATTTTTCAAGCACATCAAAAAGATGGTCATGAAGGAGAACTACTACTCAGATACAACCAAAGTCAAACAAACCTAACATGGAGATCTTCACTAATGCCAAGAGCAAGGCTGTAAATCCCATGAAGGAATGAATGTTATTGATCTTTCACTGAAGTTTTCATGATGGAGGAAAGGAAAAATAGAATCCAATATCAGTGATGTTTTTGAAAAACAAATAGGAGATATTACACAAGAACATGTGTTGTGCCAAGGAAATGTTAGTGATCCCCCTTAAACACACACAGGAGTCAATCTATGCAGGGTCTTGATTCTATTCGAGCTAGCTCAAACCCTCTCCTTTGCCCCCAATGCACCACAGTCATGCAGGACAGATTTGGTGATGGAGGAGCCCTGAATGTTTATGGGGCAAGGCTTTATAGTAAGCAGCAAGCAGGGAATACGTGTGCAAGCATCTAATTGGAAAGCTCCTGTGGCCTTTAACATAATTGGCTGGTGCTGGGAGTCCTATCATAAACTTAACTTCTGCTCCCCTCTGCATTGGTGGTCATTAGGCAAGGGGTGGGCTTGTAACCTGGGGGTGCAAGTTTGTTGGGGGGAATAACCTGGAAACACTGGTCTTGTTGGGGGTGTAACTTGGAAACTCTGCTCTTGTTGGGGATTAGCCTAGAGCCTGGACCTAGGCTCAGGTTTTTTTGGGGGCTGGGAGCAACTTGAAAACTAATGCTACATACCAGTCTGTTAGCCTACCCAAGTTCAAGCTTAGATCAGGTTCTCTAAAATGGAGCCTGAATTTTAAAGTTTTGGCATCTCACATGTAACCCATGATGGTTTAGGAATAGCTCCCATTGCCTCATGTATTTTGAGTACCTGTTCTCCAGTTGATAGAACTATTTAAAAAGAATTAAGGTGTGGTCATTTGGAGGAGGTATAACACTGGGGCTGGTTTTGAAGTTTCGGGAGTATGTTTTTCCCTGGTATCACTCTCTGTCTTATGATTATGTCTGAAGATGTAACTCTCTGCTACAGCACCATGCCTGTTTGCCTGCAGCCATGCTCCTTGCCAAATGGTTAAAAACTCTCAGCCTCCAAAACTGTTAGCCCCCAATAAACACTCTTTCCTATAAGTTGCCTTTGTCATGGTGTCTTATCACAGTAGAAAAGTGAACATAAGTAATTAGGGAAACAACTGATAATTTCCTAATTTTTGTACTCAGCAATCTAGAAGTTCAGAAAAAAACAAAGCTGAAACATTCTAAATCCAATATATATGAGAATTGAAACATTAGAATGGCATGCAGGCAGACAGGCTCAAGACGTACTAAAGGTAGATGGCTTAGTTCAAACCTGTAGGTTGGCAGAAGCAGTAACAGAAATAAAGTCAATAGCAGCAGCAGCATATGTCAACTTGCCACTGACAGAGATCACAGGAACAGGAGTTTGTTCTCACACTAGGGAGGATTAGTATTTTCATTCTTACCGTGTCTTCTAAAAGTGATATCACAACTCCCCTCAGTCTACTTCTTTCACTGCTAATCTTGTTCAGGTTCATTTTCTGGAATAAGCTTAGATAATGTTTGACCCACTGGGCAGCCAATGACTTGGTTGATTTGATGTATAAAATTAACCACTACAGGAACTTTCTTCTAATGCCACAGGATGTACTTAAAATTCTATTTCCAGTTTGATTTCAAACTTTACTCCTGTGTGGCCGTAGGTAGATATTTTCTATTCTACAACATCTTTTAGTTTTCCTACAATGGTAGGAATCTCTTGGTTTTTATTGGGAGTATTTTTTGGTTTTGTTGGCTTTATTTATTTATTTATTTATTTATTTATATAATTATTTATTTACTTGATGTATAGACACGTGCTATGCTTCTGAGCTGGTGTGTTATTTTACCTTTTATCCTTTTTAAATTTAATATATGAAATGGAGAACTATCAAATTATACACTCAAATTTTACCATTTAGATACAATATAAAAATTAATTTTACGTATAGAATTTTGTCTCCGGTATTGAACAATCTTCTTTTTCTTCATTTTGTTCCTATGAGGTATAGGAAACATATTTGAAGTCAATTGTTTGAAGCTTGTTCTGCTTACATTCAAGGAATGTAAAAGCCATTCAAGAGATAGACCTTATGGGACCTGAAATGACGCAGGCACTACTACTGTTTCAAGTCTTAGGGGAATGTGTTTCGATCCTTTCATTTACTTCTTTGAAATAAATGAAAATGTTTGAAGCATCATAGTTTTCTAGATATATTCAGGCTTTTTGGAATGTTCCTATAATGTCTTGTGTTAGCTGCAGTTTTGTCGGTAGCAGTGGTGAGTAATTTAAAAAGCACTGGGATATAGCCATCAAGTACATTGCTTATCTTTGCCTGAACACTTAGGACCTCAGAACTCTTTAACATCCACACCCACTACAGTTTAAATTAAGATTCTTCATTGTCTTTCTAGAGGATGTATTCATATTGTATTTTAAAAATGCAACACTTGGAAACGGAGCAACTAGGAATTTGGATATATGAGACGAAGGAGGCTTTAAAATATGAAGTATGTTTTTTTTATGAGGTGGCCATTTAATCTCAAATGAATGTCCATATTTCATAAGACCATTTAATCAAGAGTTTATAGGACACCAAATTAAAATTTAATAAACATTGATTCATCAGAACTCATGTAACTAGTGTGGAAATATCAAACATTAGTACTTCTCAACCTCCCAAAGTTACAGATGACAACCATGTAATATAAACTACTGTTCAAATTGGTCAAGAATGCATCTTAGCATATGGTTGGTGAAATTTTTACAAGCCAATGAAATAATTTAGCATGTGTCTTTCAAATTAAAATATATTTGTATAATATGGGAAAATGTTCTGATTTGACTTCTTTTTAATTTGTGATTTACTAATCATTTATTGAGAACTTATCCTAAATTGGCAGATCATTATAATTAGTATTTAAAAGCTATGACTGGATAGAAAAATAGAAATTGTGTAATTAAAACCTTGCCATGAATTTGCATTGAAATGGGTGTGCATGAATGTGTACTTATCTGCCCTTCCTTCTGCTGTCCTAAATAATATTTCCTCTGGCAGAAATAGAACTATCAGAAAATTTTGAATTTCATAAAGATTGAGCTATTTACTGCCTGAAAGAGAAAAATAAAATGTTCAATTTATCCACATACATATAACCTTGATAGATTCAGGAGGAAACTTAAGAGTTCAATAATGCTTGTGAAGTTATTCGCCAAAGTTCAAATATGCAACTCACTTCTAAAGATTTGCTCATATTTATTCCTGGAGTTGTAGTCAATCCTTTTGTTTTTCATGAAGAAAATGTGCCTGTGATCAATAATATACTGTAAAACATAGCAGTTTTAAGAATGCAACTAAAGTTACAAGAACATTGTTTTTATATCAATGCTTAATAATACTACAAACTCATAGGTAACATAATTTTCAACCCAATATGACATTTATGATGATGCCTTATTAAACATAAGGTGCCCTAGTATCCTGTTTTTGCACAGCTCAAAGTCATTAGGTCAAGACAAGGCTACGTTCTCGCCCTTTCACTACTTGTTCCATGCTTTCTCCATTTCAAGGTTATCATGTAAGGAAGGCTGTTTTGTGATAATATACTTCAAAATCATGTTTATTTTACAATTTCAATGAAGACACTCTATAGAATGCAGCTGCTTTTCAATGGAAAATTAAATAAATAAATATGGTTTTGTAGGATACTGCTTTAAATAAATGAAAATGATTTGGGTCTGAATGAGACTTTCTTGGCTACTAAATCATATCTTACAGGCCACTGTGTTACTGTTTGATTGTGGCCTTGATTTCTATTGAAGACCTTGGGTTATAAATAGTCTTGAATTCACTGCTGATACATTTTCATATTGAAACACTTCATGAATAGAGGTATTCTGATAAGAATAAGAGAGACAGGTTCCTGTTAGGACAAAACACTTACATTTCTCTGAAAAGCCTCTCTGCTGTTCATGTAGCATAATTATTCTGCATAGAAGGAAACTCTGATACAAAGTAATTGCTATCAGCTATCATTTTTCTGTAACTATCCAACTAACCTTATGTATAACATTAAAAAGTGTCTTTCATTATAGTAGACTTCTATTTCCTATTAATTGCTTCCATTTTTCTTCAAGTCATTAATATTCAAGAATTCAATCATTACACTCACTTCATTTCCTCTTTGAGATTCTTAGATGAAAGACTTCATAAAGCTATAAAATACAAAGAATTATTTCCATATTGGGATAGGTTTTAAAGCAGGAATTTGAAACCTGGCTTTAGTCAGAATAAACCTGGCCTCTTTTGATTTCCAACAGCTTAAAACTTGCTTCAGAGAAAATGTTCTTAGGATCGGCGCCTTTTGTCTCCTCTGATTATTGTTCAAATGTCCACATTTTACTCCAGGATTTGTCCTCTTGAGATTTCTTTTTATTTTAATCACATGCAATTTTCTGAATACTAAAAGTGTGTTTTAAATTTAGAGATTTATTTCAGTAACACTGGCCTTTCTTTCTTCAGAGGGCAGTGTTGAAAGCACTATTTTGCATTTGTCTTTTACACATATTTTATTCCTTGAACCTCTACAATTTAATGTACTTCATGTCTGACTTTACAGTAATAGTGATTCATTTATTTATACAATCTGGAAAATGCATTCTAGGATTATTTTAAAATTATTATGAATATGTAGCTAGGGATAAATACTCTTCATGTTTTTCAGATATTTTCAATTAAATCAACTATAACTACTATGCACATACTTTACCAAGTAACATATTGTGATAATTTTCTACAATTGCCTTTATCCCTTCTCTTTGATTCTATCTAAGATCACATCTATACAATCTGTGGACATATCTAAAACATTGTAGACCTACTGTTGATAAAATACAAAAATAAATAACTTAAACAGTGAAATATTTCCAGTGATGGTTTAAGAGCTTTACATGCAAAAAACATTTAGTCTCATCGCTTTAAGACTGATGGTACAAACAATCTAGATATCAATCTAGCTGTTCTTCAGAAAATTGAGCATAGCACTAACAAAGGACTAGATATACCACTCCTGGACATATACCCAGATATTCCAACATATAATAAGGACACATATTCCACTATGTTCATAGCAGCCTTATTTATAATAGCTAGAAGCTGAAAACAATCCAGATGTCCCTCAACAGAGGAAAGGATATGGAAAAGGTGGTACATTTACACAATGGAGTACTACTCAGCTATTAAAAATGATGAATTCATGAAATATTTAGAAATTCATGAAATGGGTTGAACTAGAAAATATCATCCTGATTGAGGTAGCCCACTCACAAAAGAACACACATAGTATGTACCTACTGATAAGTGGATATTAGCCCAGAGGCTCAGAATACTCAAGATACAATTCACAGACCACATGAAACTCAAGAAAAAGGAAGGCCAAAGTGTGGATATTTTAGTTCTTCTTGAAACAGGGAACAAAACACTCATGAGAGGAGATACAGAGACAAAGAATGGAGCAAAGACTTAAGGAAAGGCCATCCAGAGACTGCCCCACCTAGGGATCCATCTCATATACAGTTACCAAACCTAGACACAATTGTGGATGCCAACAAGTGCTTGCTGACAGGAGCCTGATATAGCTGTCTCCTGAGAGGCTCTGCCAGTGCCTGACAAATACAAAGGTAGATGCTTGCAGCCAACCATTTTACTGAGCACAGAGTCCCCAATGGAGGGGCTAGAAAAGGGACCAAAGGAGCTGAAGGGGTTTGCAGACCCATAGGAAGAACAAGAATATGAACCAACCAGTACTCCCAGAGCTCCCATGGACTAAGCCACCAACCAAAGAGTACATATGGAGGGACCCATGGCTCCAGCCACATATGTAGCAGAGGATGGCCTTGTCAGACATCAATGGGAGGAGAGTCCCTTGGTCCTATGAAGTCTCCATGCTCCAATGTAATGGAAATATTGAAATAAAGGTGCTACCACATTCCAATTGCTGGCTCCGTAGGTTTGGAACAACATCATAATGCAAAGTACATTTAGTACAACTCCAATCTTACCAATACTTCTTCAATTTCAACACTGTCTAAGTCTACATTCCAAAATGTCTTCTGAGATTCAATTTATTAAGTGGAAGCCCCTGCAAAACCAAGAAGCAAATTAAATATTTCCAACATACAGTGGCATAAGATATCTATTTCTACTGCAAAAATGAGGAACCAATGCATATTGAGAACATAATATTTTTTCTCCATTTTTATTAGGTATTTAGCTCATTTACATTTTCAATGCTATACCAAAAGTCCCCCATACCCCCCCCACTCCCCTACCCACCCACTCCCCCTTTTTGGCCCTGGCATTCCCCTGTACTGGGGCATATAATAATAGACCAAAGCCAGAATAAAAACACCCAGAGAAAATTCCAAATCAAATAGGTCTATGTCAACACAAAGGACTTAGATGAATTTGCACTGCCAATTTTGCTGCAGGCGGAGTACAGCTCTCTATTTTGGTAGTCCTATTGCCTGTGTACAGAAACCCTTGGCAAATATACCTTTACTCTAAAATGTTTGATGTCTTGAGCTCTTCAATGAAATCCAGGCTTCACTTTACTCAGTGACCTAGTCTCCTCTTAGGCCTTCATGCAGGGATATCCCTAAGATTTACTTCCTGGCATAAACTGTTGTCTGCAAATATGGAAGGGGTGTTTGATCTTAGCCATTCTGATTGGTGTAAGGTGGAATCTCAGGGTCATTTTGATTTGCATTTCCCTGATCACTAGGGACTTTGAACATTTCTTTAAGTGCTTCTCAACCCTTTAAAATTCCTCTGTTGTGAACTCTCCGTTTAGTTCTATAGCCCATATTTGAATTGGGTAATTTGGTTTCTTGGTGGTTAAATTCTTGAGTTCTTTATATATTTTGGATATTAGTTCTCTATCACATGTGGAATTAGTAAAGATTTTCTCCCAATGTGTAGGTTGCTGGAAACTCAGGTGACAGCACATTCTGGCAAGGATGTGGAGAAAGAGAATACTCCTCCATTGCTGGTGGGAGTGCAAACTGGTACAATCATTCTGAAAATCAGTATGGAGGTTCCTCAGAAAATTGGAAAGCTGAAGACCCAGCTATACCACTCTTGGGCATATACCCAAAAGACAAACCCACCATATATCAGGGCCACGTGTGTCACAATGTTCATAGCGGCCTTATTTGTGATAGTCAGAAGCTGTAAACAACTCAGATGCCCCACAACAGAAGAATGAATACAGAAAATATGGTTAATTTACACAATGGAAAACCTGAGTTTTGCAGACAAATGGAGGAAACTAGAAAATATCATCCGAGTGGAGTAACTCAGACCCAAAAGGACATGCATGATATGTATTCACTGATAAGTGGATATTAGCCAAAATAGTACAGATACCCAGGACACAACCCATAGGACTCAAGAGGATTAACAAACCAAAGAACACAATTGAGGATACCTCAATCCCACTTGGAATGGAGGAGAAAACAGTCACAGGGTGGGGGTAGGGAGCAGAGGGAGGGAGGGAGCTGAGCTGGAGAGGGGACTGAGAGGGGGGAGGGAAGGCAGAAACAGGATCCGGTATTAAAAGGGTGGAAACAGGAGTGAAGCCCTGAGGACAAGCAGAAAGAATGGAAACAGGCAACCTGGGGAGGGAGGAGGTTGGGGGACCCTCTAAAATGTGCCAGAGACCTGGGAGGTGAGAGACTCTTAAGATTCAAAGGAAGGGAGTTTGGATGAAGTGCTCTACACTGCAGAGGGGAAACTTGAGAGTCCCCTCTAGTTGAGGGACAGGACATCAAGTGGAGGGATGGTGTTGCCCTCCCACAGTTAAAAACTCTGACCCAGAATTTTTCCTGTCTGAAGGGACAGAAAGGACAAAAATGCAGAAGAACATGCCAGAAAGAAGGCCCAGTGAAAAGCCCAAAATGGGATCCAGATTAAGGGAAGGCTCAGGACACTAACACTGTTATTGATGCTAGGGTGTACTTGAAGACATAGCAGCCCTCTAGGAGGCTGAACAAGCAGCTGGAACAAGCAGCTGAAAGTCAGATGCAGATACAGCACCCAACCATTGGACCTAAGCCTGGCACCCCTGTGGTTGAATTGGGGAAAAGCTGGAAGAAGCTGAGAAGGAGGGTGGTTCCATGGGAAGATCAGCAGTCTCAACTGATCTGGATCTCAGAGATCTCTCAGACACTGAGCCACCAACCAGGCAGCATACACCAGCTGATATATAGCCCAACACATATACAGGAGAAGACTGCCTGGTTTGGCCTCAGTGAGAGAAGATGCACCTAATCATTGAGAAACTTGAGGTCCCAGGGAGTGTTGGGGTTTGGTGGTACGGGTATGGGTGTGTACATACATCATCTTTGAGACGGGGGGGGGGATTTATAGAATGGGGAGTGTTCAGGGATCAGACTGAAAGGAGAATGAAGTCTGGAATGTTAAAAAGGATTAAAGAATTAAAAAAATAAAAATAAACATAAGGAGGGAGATTCCACAATCCCTTTACTTGTTCATCCTTTAGAAGTGAGAAGCCAGAACTATGTAAACAACATTGCCAGGTTGGTGTGCTTTGGAGAATCCTTGGGCTTTTGATTCATATTTTAGAGGCTTTTCTTTGTTATAGCTTTCCCTTTCACAGTTGCAAGTTTAGCTGAGTGTGTAGTCTTGCTTCAGGATCGCCTTGCTGTTATCCCAATGCATATATGCCCCTCTTGATCACCTCATTTCTTTGACCACAACTGTTGTTTTTTTTAATATTTTTTATTACATATTTTCCTCAATTACATTTCCAATGCTATCCCAAAAGTCCCCCATACCCCCCCCACTTCCCTACCCACCCATTACCATTTTTTGGCCCTGGTGTTCCCCTGTACTGGGGCATATAAAGTTTGCTTGTCCAATGGGCCTCTCTTTTCAGTGATGGATGACTAGGCCATCTTTTGATACATATGCAGCTACAGTCAAGAGCTCCGGGGTACTGGTTAGTTCATAATGTTGTTGCACCTACAGGGTTGCAGATCTCTCTAGATCCTCCATTGGGGGCCCTGTGATCCATCCAATAGCTGACTGTGAGCATTCACTTATCTGTTTGCTAGGCCGGGGCTAAGTGGATGCTCACAGTCAGCTATTGGATGGAACACAGGGCCTACAATGGAGGAGTTGTGAGACTACAAGTTTTCTAAGCCAGAGTTCTAAAGTGTTCTAGCAGTACCTAGACTATTCAACACTCTAAAATAATGACTATGAAAGTATTTGAAGGCAGTGTGTAATACAGAACAGTAAAATTATCATTTTAAGTGCTATAGGATATAATTCTGTCCACCCTTGTCCAAGAATAAATCATTGTTTTCTGCTTTATTCATTTTTTTAATCTGAATGGAATGCACTAAATTCAATACTGGTCTTATGTTTCCAACAGAGTTGTTTTTGTTTTTTTTTTTCTCAATCATATCCTCTCCTGTTAATATATAAACATCTACTTGCCACTGGGTTAAAACTATTTTTTGCTTACAACAAAGTCTTCTATCACATGATCTCAAAAAGGTGAGAGAAGAAATCTCAAATGCTCTGGAAATCAGTCTGGCAGTTCCTCAGAAAATTGGACATAGTATTACCTGAGAACCCAGCTATACCACTCCTGTGCATATACACAAAAGATGCCCCACATATAACAAGGACACATGCTGTACTACATTCACAGCAGCTTTATTTATAATAGCCAGAAGCTGGAAAGAACCCAGATGTATTTCAATGTACAGAAAATGTGGTACATTTACTCAGTGGGGTACTACTCAGCTATTAAAAACAATGAATTCATGAAATTCTTAGGCAAATGGATAGAACTATAAAATATCATCTTGAGTGTGGTAACCCAATCACAAAAGAACACGCTCACTGATAAGTGGATATTAGCCCAAAAGCTCAGAATACCCAAGATACGATTCACAGACTACCTGAAGCTCAAAAAGAAGGACAACCAAAGTGTGGTGCTTCAGTTCTTCTTAGAACAGGAAGAAAAGTCCTCAAAGGAGCAAATACAGAGAAAAAGTGTGGAGCAGATATTGAAATAAAGGCCATTTGGAGACTGTCCCACATGGGGATCCATCTCATATACGCAGACACTATTGTGGATGCCTAGAAGTGCATACTGACAGGAGCCTGATGCATCTGACTCCTGAGAGACTCTTCCATATCCAATCATATACAGAGGTGGATGCTCATAACAAACCATTGAATTGATCACAGAATCCCCAATGGAGGAATTAGAAAAAGGACTGAAGGAGTTGAAGGGGCTTGAATCGTTTGGAAGAACAACAATATCAACCAATCATAGGAAGAACAACAATATCAAACAACCAGAGCTCCCAGGGTCTAAGCCACCAACCAAACAAAGTGTACAGAAGGAAGGACCCATGGCTCCAGCTGTGTATGTAGCAGAGGATGGCTTTGTCAGGCATTAATGTGAGAAGAGGCCCTTGTTCCTGTGAAGGCTCAAATCCACAGTATAGGGGAATACATAGGAGGGGAGGCAAGAGTGGGTAGGTGGGAGGGCACACCCTCATAGAAGCAGGTGGAGGGGGTAAAAGATAGGGAGTTTCTGGGGCGGGGAAATTGGCAAATGGGATAATATTTGAAATGTAAATAAATTAAATATCCAATAAAGAGTGAAATCTGTATCACTTCTTACCCATGAAAATTTAAAGCAAGTATCAAAGACCTTTCATATTTTGTGCTTTTAAACAGTGTCTTTAACTTGTATGTAGAAAAAGCAGATATCGCCTACACAAAACATTTTCTCTGTGAACCAACAGATCTACAGAATATTTTACTCAAATATATTATGATTTTAAAACAAATGCCAACCATTTGATTTTACCAAATGAAGGCTAAGAGCCTGGTACTGGGGTGAATGCCTACTGAGAGGCAGAGAAAACACCCAAGTGACCTTCTTCCGTAACTGAATTCCTGAAAGGAAAAATACAATTCTCCTTCTGCATGCTTTCTACTTCCTATATGTTCACTCCCTGTCAACTGTTTGCTTGCTACACCTCTTAATCTATGGTTGTCTTTATTTAA
The DNA here is from genome assembly GCF_000001635.26 of Mus musculus. NCBI lineage: Eukaryota > Metazoa > Chordata > Mammalia > Rodentia > Muridae > Mus > Mus musculus. The sequence goes on along the minus strand of NC_000071.6, from coordinate 80,206,477 downwards.
TCTAGTTTACAATAAGTAGAAAGCTCTTGAAGTAACGGTATATGGAAGGTCTGATCCACACCACAACATGAAACTGGTTTTTCCAGTACACAATCTCACAATGTGATCAATTATTCTACAACACTCTTGGATTAAAGGTGTATGCTAGGGTTGATCTACACCACAACAAGGGAAACATTTTTCCACTATACAGTCTTAGGGTTCCCAGTATTGTCAAATATACTAAAAGAACAGATATTATCTATTCTACTCAAAAGCTTACAGAACTTCTTTAAATAGACTGCATATGGGAACACAAACACAATCTTAGCAAATTCATAAAAAATCCATTTATCCTTTATGACCATATTGTGATAAAAATTAAAATCAGCAGCAAATTAATTTTTAATACTATACAAGTCGATGGACATTAAACAGCATATTTCCACATGTTAAATTGTGACAAAAGTAATCACAAAAGAAATAAAATACATTTCTAGAATTCAATGACACGAAAGCAGAACAAAAAACAACAACAAACAAGCAAAACAAAACAAAACAAACAAACAAACAAACAAAACATATGGGAAACCTTAAAAACTTTCCTGGAAGAGAAGTTATATTGTAAGCATATTCATTTAAAAAACAAACAAACAAACAATAAAAAATTATGCACATGCATGTGGGCATACATTCACACACATTATTTAAATGAGCTAATATTTTAGCATATTGATTTGGAAAAAAAACAAGAACAAATTAAAACTAAAATTCATGAGAATAAAAGTATTATTAAAAAATGGAAGAAAAATTAGTGAAGGAGAAGCAAAGAATATAAAAGCTCAAGGATTATATCTGTTTTTTTTTTCAACACCTAAATCAAATGATTGGATCACCTCATACTTCACATACTGCCTAAAGCTATGTTGAAATTTTTGATATGTGCAGATAATGAAAGAGAAACAAGTAGGAAAAGTGTTAAGGGATCCCAATGGCAGCATCTCCATTTGATGACAATCTTCTCCTACAGCCTTTCATTTACCTTATTCCTTTGTCTTAGCCTCCAACTCCTGCAACTATGTCCAAGGAGACAGGCAGTCATACCAGCCAAGGAAGCAGGTAGACTATATTCATTTTACCTCTACTATTCCAATTTCATTCTCCCAGTCTCATCTCCACCACTGTAGCAGGTCTTCTGCAGTGGCCTCTCCTCCCTCTCTGTTCCCATTACCAGAGAGAAAAGCAGATTCTGGTTTCACACCCTGCTTCCCTCCTTCCTGTGGATCTCTCCCTCTTCCAGCACATCACTTTTCCTACGTGTAAGCTCCCAATACCTAGAAACATTTTTCAAAGTTGCCCTCCGACCCCTCATTGGCTACAATACTGGCACTAGCTACAATGGTCAGGATCTTTCCATACCAGACAACCTACAGCCATCACACTCTCCTAAGAAACAGAGAGGGCAGCAGATACTAATAAAAGAAGCACCCACCCAGCAAAGACCAGACCAGATACAAGCAAGTAGAATTATCCCTATCCCAGATGCATAGAGACCAAAATAAAAACACAATTAGTAACAGCCAGGGCACTATATATCCACTGGAGCCCATCAACTGTACAAGAGCAGTGTCTGAAAAATGCAATGTATCAGATGCACAATACAAGGTCTTAAAAGTAGCCTTTATGAACGTGTTCGAGGTTCTTGAAGAAGATATAAATAATTGCACTAGTGAAACACAAACAGTGGGATGAAATGAATAAAAGAGATCAAGATGTGAAAGTGAAAACATTATCAGTTAAAAAAAAAACAAAAACAAACTGAGGGAAAGCTGAAAATTAAAAAATGTTAGGAACTGGAATGGCATGATGGCTATTCCTCATTGCCACCTTGACTACATCTGTAATTAACTACAATCCAGAAATGAAAGTCACACCTGTGATACAGATCTTGAGGCTGGAAGACACAAGCTTCTGACCCAGATCTTGACATGAAAACCTTGAGACATTATTAAGACCATAAAAACTTATGTCCAGGCAAGGTAGTATATGCCTTTAATCCATGGAGACTCAGACAAGCAGATCCCTGATTTCAAGGCCAGCCTGGAACAAAAAGGGGTTCCAGATCGAGGCGTGATGAAACACACTGTTAATCTGGGTCACACTTTCAGTCAGAGGCCTACGTAAGGACATTGGAAGAACGAAGACTCACTTGTCTTTCCTACTTGTACTTACTTGCCAGCACATCTGTTGGAACCTACTTCGTCAGGATTCCAGCTTATACAGGAGAGTAGCTGAAACAACAAGCCTCCTGGGACTGAGCAACTACTGGATTTTTGTACTTCCCATTCATATCTGCCTATTTGCAAGTTAGTTGGACTTTAGACTCTAAGTCATTACAATACATTCCCTTAATATATGGAGATATTCCATAAGTCCTGTGACTCTAGAAAACTTTGACTAATTCAATTGGGAACCTCCTAGGCAAGCCTCACCAACAGAACAGTGAGATTTATACTTAGACTGAAAAGTAAGCCCATCCCCTTTGCTATGCAAGCTTATAAGTTGGTTTTCCTTCTATAATTTTAGTTTTAATGATGACTGTCGTGGGAAAATATTAAATGTAAATTTCTGAAAAGAATGTAGAAATTTTGCCCTGCACATCAAGTTTTGCAACAGATTTTTGTACCTTCCATGTCATTCCTGCCGGGTCTATGAATACTCCTTTGGATAGCCATCTGTTATATTTATACACCACACCTCTTAGTCATTTATAAATTTTTATGTCTTCAGATGCACAGCACGTTTGCTCATATAAATTCATTTTAGTTAATAGTGTCATTAAATGAGGGTGGGGTTGGTGACTCACATTGGCAGAGGAGATTTAAAGTCCTTTTTTCAAATGAAAATCATAAAAATTTCAGACTGGATAAGGCTCCATACAGAAATTGGTAAAACCATTGATAAAACACCCTGTTCCATTTTGGAAGTTAGTATTTAAAAGAATAATAATTTTTCTGGCTGGCATTTGAAACTGCACATGATATGGCCACAGTGAGCACAGATTGCTTATATAAAAAGCAAAAACAACTGAACTACAGGCTTTTGTATTACTGGCTCCATGAATCTGGTTTCAATCCTAGAAAGTGTCTGTTGAAAGCAGGGAAGTCTACTCTCATCATTTTAAAATGATGAAGTCATACATAAAGAGATTGAAGAATACATATTCATGTCACTTAAAAAAGATTCACTCTTTTCTTCCAGAGGACTTTTTCCTTTTAATATTGTGAATGTGCTAAGTATTTTTAAAACTTAAAATCAGACTTAAGAAAACAAAGGATTTATTATTTGAATCTCTATGATCAATTTGTTGTTTATGAAATTGGACTTACTCATAAGCTTTGTAAATATAAATGCATAGAGTCCCATAAAGAATCCATCTCTATAAAACTCAAAACATATTTGGAATTCTTTTCTTATCCTGAAATTATATTTTGACATAAAATATTCTCCAACCAAAAGAACTGTTTTGAAAAAAAATTGTAGTTTCTAAGGTGAATATACAAAATAGTATTTTATGTTACTATTTTATGGAGCATCTTTCCACATTTGCTGTTATCAAGAACATAAGTGTTGAGAGCTCTTTTATTTGGAGTACATTTTGGATCCAGTCCAACCCATCTACAGTTTCTATAAAATGTTGAAAATTACTGCCATTGAAATTGCTTGATTGTAGTCCATTATAATGGGATTAACATAAAATGTCTTGAGAAACATTTCAAAGTAATAAGCTTCACAGAGTTACTTGATTTGTAGCTGTTGGTCACTAAAGGAATCTATGCAAATTGGACATAGTGCATTCAAAGAGGAATTTCTAATTTGGAATTTAAATTTTGTTAACTAAATTTGTATGTCTTATTTTCATCTTTTTTTTAAGAACAGTAAAAAGATATTTCAATGACAGCAACATAAAAATTCCATTCTAAACTTTGCAGGCAAGGGCATTTTCCTTAGAAACCTCTGTGAGTGTATATATCTGTATACCTGTGTTTCATGTTTTCATGTGTTCTTGTATGTATGCTTGTATGTACATAGACATGTAGAGGCAATGGGACCCACTTGATTGTTGTTCTCTCTCATGCAATATCCACTTTCTGTTTGGAAAAAGGCTTCATAGTTTTTGTTCAGGTGGGTCATCAAAGAGCTCAGGAGATACAAGTGTCTCTGCCTCCCAGTGTTGGAATTAAAAATGTATCAACACATCTCAGTGTCATAAAGTTTTCATAAAACCTTGAGTAGCCATCCTTGCTTGGCAAGCACTTGCAGGTGAAAGGTTCCACAGTCCATAAACATTTTATGTAAAGTAGGAAAATGTTAAAAAAAAACAGGTAATGAATTAATAACTTAAAAACATTAATGTAAAACTCCAACCAAGGAACCAGAATATGACTCAGAAAAAAAATGCTAAAAATAACAGGAACCCCCAAAGACCTTTATTTTCAGGATTTGAACTATAATCCTTCAGAAAATCTAATTCAATATCTGACTGCAGCAACAGCAAGAGAAGCTTTGCTTTCTAGTTGTAGTATTTCTCCAACACTAAAATCAAAATACTCATTTAACCCATGAAATATACCGATTAGTCTAGGGACTGTGGTGATTATATTCTTGTCAAATCCCTGAGCCACTGGATGACATTGAGAGGAGATTTCATTGCCTTCAGTACTATAAAGAATCTTGCTTTGGGAGAACAACTGGATCATATTGTGTAACACCCTCAAAATCATCCATTTTTGGTCTCAATATTTCTAGATCAATAAATCATGAAGAATCAACAAAGCCTAAGTGTAGAAATACTTCTTTTGCATTGTAAGAATATATTATTAATGAGGAAAATAGTCTCTAGCTGAGGAATGTAACACACAGAAAAACAAATACACTTTGCATTCACTTATATGTGGATGATAACTGTTCTATATTTAATAAGAAAGCTGCATTTCTACAATCTGTATAACCACAGAGGTTAGGAAGGGAATAAGAGTAGAAAATTATCACCCTAGGAAGGGGAAATAGAACATATATAACATTTTGTCAGGAACTGCTTTTAACCTTAGAAGAACTTTAACATATATGTCATAGCTTCAGTTTCTTTTGTTTGTTTTTATGAAATTACTTTAAATGTGACTATGTGTATTTATATATGTTTCTTTGCTTTTTCATTGGCATTATTTCTTCTGCTTCCCTGTGCTTTCTGCCCTCTTCTGATATGTTTGTTTTTGTTACATCTCATATTATTATTACTATTTAGACGTGTATTTGTTTTATATTGAGAGATCAAGAGAATGTAGATTCAGTTGCAAGGGGGTGGGAAGAATTTTGGAAGTGCATGGAAGAGAAAACCATAATCAGAATATATTACAGGAAGAGAAATTTTAAATAAAAGAAAAATTGAAAAGCAATAAAATGTTTTAAAAATTAAAATTAATGGATGTCTTATTTTACATGTATAGAGAACTGACCAGTGAACTGTGATCTCCAAAATGTTGCATTAAACACTTTCTGCTCTAAATCAAAGAGGAAATATACAATTGCTGGCATTTGGTCATCTCTAGTAACAAGAAAACAGTTATGACACAACTGTAGTGACATAAGTGATAGCAAAGTAAGGATGGCCACCCAAGAATCAGGGAAGTCACAGATACTTGATAATGACCACAGTCTTCATATATGAGATTTTTCTGTGACTTATTTGAAGGAGTGGAAGCAACAGTGAGGCAGGGATTTTGTAGTGGGAAAACATTTACTTAGAGTAACATTCTCTCACAGGACCGCAATACTACAACTTCCTCTCCACATGGCTAGAAAGGGGACAACCTAATGTCCAGGAGGTACAGGCTATTATTATCAACTCTATCTGAAATCAGTGCAAAGGAACCAGGACACTTCCTTTGTTTACTTTTTCCTTGAGAACATAATAAAGACAGTATAAACCATAACCTTCAGAATCTAAAGATGAGTTACCTGTAGACAAAGATGTGAACATGAAAAATACTTTGGTAATAAGAAACACTGACATATTTCAGAAGGCCAGAAATTAATGTTACAATTGACATCCAGGATGAAAGACTATGGTCCATAGGCTATAGTCCATATATGGTCCATATGGGCCATAGGCTAAGAAATAGGTGCATTGTCATTGTATGATGATGATGATGATGGTGGTGGTGGTGGTGGTGGTGGTGGTGGTGGTTGTTAATTAAAATTGTTCTATTGACCATTAAATAGAGCTAGTTATTTTAGATGAAGAATAAAGTTCAAGTTGACTATGTACATTTTCTCAGTTGGTGAATTCAAATATTAAGTGTCATTTTGAAGATGGAAAATCTTGTCTATTTTTAGAATTTCAGTACATGAAAATGTTGAATGAGCAATTATAAATTTTAGGAGCTACACTGTAATCAAATATAAAAATGATCATTCTTTCTTCTAAAGACTTAAAAATGCTTTATCTGGAGGTGACCTAAAAGCTAGCTATTTTTACATTCCACAATAGTTCAAGTAATTAACAGAGGACTATTGTGAGGGGTTGAAGTTTTACAACTGTATTTTAACTTCTCAGAGTTGTTAAAGAAAGTACAGTAATGTGCTTTACCCACACAGAGGAAAATGCATGTTTCTATTCTTAGATGAGTGTTTTATAACTCATCTAAGTTTTCTGTTTTTCTTCCTTGGAACATCTTGCTGTGGTTCTGTTCCAAATCAATTGTGGCTTTATACTTAAGTAAGTTATAATATGTTACATGCTATTTTAAACTTTGTTTTTAAACCATTTGCTGGTATTCATACATATGCACATAAGAAGAAACATATCACAGAAGATCAATTTATCATAACATGTTGTTAGGATATAAGAAAGGTGATTGGGTGCCTCTTATGTTGTTTGTTTTTTAAGGAAACTCCTGATTGCTCAAGGAAGGTTTCCCCTTTCTTAGGTCTATGTACATTAGGAGAAGCTGAGCCCATTAGCCATAGAAGAAACAAACCTATTTTTTTTCTTTATACTCTGATGCTAGTACATTTTGATCAATAATATATGACGAATACTCTTCTGAGAACATATGAGAAAATGACCTTTCTCTTGAGAAAACCATCACAGGACTAGGAAAGCATATTTATAGATTTATAGTTGCTTACCTTGCCTGAGGCCCTGGACCCAATATTAAGCAATGTACACAAACACACAAACACACACAAACTCACTCTCTCTCTCTCTGACACTCACACACACACACACACACACACGTATACACTCTCACATGCACATACATACATATAAACACACATATATATCTTCTTTATTTGGAATTTTTCACTTTTTTAAATTTTGAAGGGAAAAGTTCTGGTGGCCTGAAAGAAGTCAAATATAAATATTAATTACTTATTTTGGGAACATAATGTTTTCTAGTATTATTTGTCTCTATGCAAATAGGGTTGGAAATAGAGATGAGGCTATTTGTTTCATATTGATCAAAGCATTAAATCTGAAATGTGAGATTTGGCTATCATTGGCAGCCATTTATTCTTAGTTGTTCATGGTTTCCTTGATGTGATTATTTTAATGAAATATTAAAGGATACATCGACTTTACATTAGTTGACATCTGGAACCTGTATTGGTGATTTTTGTCAAAAGACAAAAATTTCCCCACCACCTGTTTAGTCAATTAAAATAGATTCACATGCTATAGCAAAAGTGAATATATGATTATATTATTTGTGCTATGCCATGGTAGCATAGAAAACAAATTTCAAAAGCTTAGTGTTTTTACAGTCACAAATTTTTATTTCTTGCTCTTAGTCTTATTATCTTTTCAAACTGTATAATTGACTGATGTAGTTCAGCTCTTGGGTACATGTTAAATTAAGATATGCTTTTCAATTTTTTCCTATGCCATTTGGGACATAAAGAATGTGCTTCATACAACAAGCAGCAAAGCCAAAGAACACAAAGAATCTGGTATGCCCCTTCCTGCTTCCACTGAGGAATGATGCCATTGTGTATTAATTTGGCTAGTGCCAGTCACACAGAAATGATCATTAGTGTTCTAGGTAACTGTAGTAGATTTGCAAAAGAAGTGGAGTGAACATGTGACCAGATCTGCTAAAAACACTGCCTTATATAATGCTGTGTGTATTAGCTACAATTTCAAAAGACCTATGACACATTTGTCATTCAACCTTTGTCTAATTGCAATTAATGAAACATATTTAATATTCCAAATCAGCAAATGTTATTATATAAACATTCAAATCTCCATTTTTATTAATTACATTTATTTACTTTATATCCCTTTTGCAGCCTCTCTTCCCTTCTCTCTTCTCAGTCTCTCCCTCTAAACACCCCTCCGTCCATCAGCCCCAATTCCCTTTCTCCTCAGAAAAGGGATGCCTCCCATAGATATCAACTAGCCTTGGCATATCAACTTACAGTAACACTAGGCATCTCTTCATCTACTGAGGTTAGATGAGGCATCCCAGTTAGGAGAAAGATGTCCAAAGCCAGGCAACAGAGTATGAGTGCCAGAGACAGCCTCTGCTCCCACTGTTAGAATTCCTATATGAAGTCCAAGCTACAGAATTATCATATATGTGCAGAGGAACCAAGTCAGTCACATTCAAGATCTATCTCTTGTTGATGGTTCAGTCTCTTTGAGCTCCTATAGGCCTATGTTAGTTGACTCTGTAGTCAAATCTCCAACTTTTATGAACACAATGTTTAATTTTTCTAATAACTCCTTATTTTCTTTAATTTAACTGAACTACATACATAATTCATCTATTCAAAATTTAGATAATATTTATTTGTTATTAATCATAAAATACAAGGTACACACAGCAACTCTCTACCATTTATTTTGAGCAAGATCAAATACAGAAAACAATGTTGTGCTCTGTATAAACAATCTGAGGTTTTTAATTGGCAAGTTTTAATACATATTTTTAGATTGTCATTTTTCCTATGCAATAGTTCTATCATTAAAACTATTGCCTTGGTGACCACAAGGGCTTATGTATAACACTAAATTTCAAGAGTTGGTACATTGAGGGAAGCCTTACCCTACATCATAAGCAGCAAACACACTGGCTACTTAATTAATTCCATGAATTCCGACAAAATAATCATTGGAGGTAGAGGGAGGGAGGGATCTGAGAGGAAGAGAGGAGGAGGAGGAGGGATCATGTATGGAGGCAGGATCATGTATGGAATGAGATGAGGGAGAAGCACAGAGCAGTAAATTAAATAGAGTTGTATAGCAATGGGGTATGGAGAACTGGGGGTAGCCACCAGAAAGTACCACATGCCAGGGAAACAAGAGGTTCCCAAGACCCAACAGGGATGACATTAACTGAAATACCTAACAAAGCCGAGAGAGAAACTGTAGAGACCATATCCAGTGAATAGGCACGGCCACTGGTTGAGAGATGGGGCCAACTAACTGTCTCCAAAATATTCACCTAGAATTGTTGCTGCCTAAAAGAAATGCACGGACAAAGAGTGGAGCAGAGACTGAAAGAAAGGTCATCCAGAGACTGCCCCACCTAGAGATATATCCTATCTTCAGACAGCAAACCCAGACGCTGTTGCTGATGCCAAGAAGCACTTGATGACAGGAGCCTTGCATAGCTGACCCCTGAGACGCTCTGCCAGAGCCTGACCAATACAGATGTGGATGCTTGTAGCCAACCATCGGACTGAGCATTGGTTCCCCAATAGAAGATCTAGGGGTAGGACTGAAGGAGTGGAAGGTGTTTGCAACCTCATAGGAAGAATAACAACATCAACCAAACAGACCCCTCAGAGTTCCCAGGGACTAAACCACCAACAAAAGAGTACACATGGAGGGACCCAGGGCTACAGCTACATATGTTGCCGTATCTGGCAAGAATTTGAGGAGAGGCTCTTGGTACTGTGGAGGCTCGATGTGCCAGCGTAGGGGAATGCTAGGGCAGTGAGGCAGAAGTGTGTGGGCGAGTGGGTGGGGAGCTCACTCATAGAAGCAGGGCAGAGGGGGAATGCAATAGGGGTTTTGTAAAAGGGAAACAGGGAAGGTAGATATTCCATTGATCTACATGCCTGTCTCTGTATTAATACAATGCAGATTTTTATCACTATTGCTCTATAAATAAATAAATAAATAAATAGATATATAAAATAATCAATAAAAATTGCTTTAGTATCAAAGAAGCACTAGTCATTTTGGCAAAAAGTATTGGACACTTGGAAGCTTGGAGATCTTAATAAAGCAATATTAAGTTTTAAAGGTAAAAAAATAAATGATCATCAGCTTGCATTTAATTGCTCATTACTGCTTAAAGAAAACTTTTGCTAAATTAAATTTAACAGAGTTGATGTTTGCAGTAAACAATTCATGAAGCAGGCAGTTTCATGTAGGTTGAGACTGCTCCTGTAGAGATGTGGTAGCATACCAAGAAAGCTCCATTGGATGTATCTAAGCATTTGCCTTGTAAAGTCATGTTTGCACTTTAGAAGTCTATGGTCCACCAACATCTGGCTTCTAAACTTTGCTGAGATTTGACTACTAGTTTTAATTATGGATTGTTATGCTGTACTTGATTTGCCAATTGGGATACTCTGTAAACTAATATGTAGCATTGAACTACAATTAATTTACTACTTCAAGTACCCTGATGAGTTTATCCATTACCAGTCTATTCTGTACCTTTTCATATAACTGATTATGAAAGAGCCAAGAGTTTGCTCTTGAGGAAATTTCCACTCCTTTTCAATGGTCATGGAATTTTTACCACATGCCCATTCTGATAACAGAAAAGTGTCAAGGGTTCATTTATTAAGCAGAAATGTGTGAATTTCTAGAAGTTCACATGTTATATCTGAGCAAAGCCCAGAAATGAAAAAATAACAAAGAAATTCTGAACTAGAAAGGAGACTTTTTTTCTTTCAGATAGTATCTTTTTCACACTTTCTAACATGATCAAATGTGAACTCACGAACCCAGAGCTGAGATCAATAAAATATCAGTTTCCTGCTACCTATAATTTATGTCAAGATATTTTTAATTGTAGTATAGATAAAAATTCATTTTGCTATTGCATAAGAACAATTTAGTCAAATACAAATGCATAAGGAAAATTAGTTTAGCTTAATAACTTGAATGCAATTTTATCAAAGTTATCATGCAAACTTTTAAATTCTATAAACACACAAACACACAATTAAATAAGCCCAAATATGCATGTCTCTCTCTCTCTCTCACACACACACACACATAATGCACACTAAAACACAAACACACAGAGGCATGCGAACCCACAATTCCACAATCACACACACTTACACACACACACACACACACACACACACACACACACACACACACTCTTTCTCTTTTTGACTGATAATTTTATTATATATGACATTATGTTTTGCTTGTATGTATGAATGTTCAACATGTGTATGTTTAGTGCTCATAGAGGCCAAAGAAGGAGTCATATTCCCAGGTCCTAGAAGTACAAATGGTTTTGAGTCATCATGTAAGGACTAGAAATCAAACCTGGATACTCTTCAAGAGCAGCTAGTGCTCCTATTTGTGAGTCATTTCTTCAAGGATATTTTCAAATAAATATTACTAGGTTTTTATAATTATAAATATAGACAATCTTTAGTAACATTTATTAGAATTTTATAGTAATCAGTATATGGTTAACTCTTTATTCAAGTTTGCTTCTAAAATATTCAATGAATTACTTAATTTTAACTCTGTTCATAAAAACAGTGATCTACCAGACATATAAAGTAATCCATCTAAAATTTTGTCTATGTTGTCTTCATTATAAATCTGAAGGTATTTTTACTGATATTATTCATACTTCTTTATGTTTTATCACTCTGTACATGATTAAGAATTTAACATTGGTAAAGTTTCAAAACAATATGCACTCACTCACTTTTCTCAGGAAGTTCATGATTTTAAAAATTTCCTAAGGAAAAATATCAGGTACTAAGTAAATATGTCCAAGCTTAGAAATCAGCAGAAAAGGAAAATATCTGAAATGATTAAGACACAAGAGCAAAAGATTGTAAAGGAATTGATACATAAACTATAACCACACTGAAATAATTCTTGATGGAAATGTGTTCTTTCTTTAAAACAAAACAAAACAAAACAAAACTTTATCCAAACCTATAGAATAACTAATATTTTTGTTCAAAAAGATAACACTTTCATGGTAAGATACTAATATTCAACCCTAGCTTGAGGATTTTCTGAAAAGAATCTATATTATCTTGTACCCAATAGAATATCACCTCTTTAATTGCGTTGATGGTTTGAATTTTTGGTGGTCTATTCAATTCTGTGGATTTGTCTCTGTATTACTTCTAGGACTATTGAAAAGAAATACTATTTTCTATAAATTATTGTTACTCTGCACACTATGAAATTGTAATTAAAGAAAATAGGATATTTGAGATAATTTATTTGTAAATCCAGCAAATATACATTTAAATAAAGTAACCTAAATAAATCTGATCTGAATAGCCCTCCAGAGACTAGCTCAACAGCATAAACAATTATTTCCAGGTTTTCCAGCATAGATTATTTCACACTGACTTGTAAGTAAACACCCTACTGCCAATGTATATTGAAGCTGTGTTCTTCGGTGTTGTTTCCCTTAAATCTTTGATAGTGCCTTTTGACATTCAAATATCTTACACATACATGCCAGGAGATATTTAATTATGGCATTGTTGGCATGATGGATATATGACTCTTATATTTCTGTGTATTGTAAGACCTTTAGCAGAATCTCTAATACCTGCAGGATAAATTTAATACACTACTTTCTATTAGCGGTGATGCATATTTTTCTAGATTTTACTGAACATATTCTTTTTTGGGGAAGGCCAAATTTTCTGTTATAAATCCCTACAGTAGGAAATTGAGATTATCTTCCTGTATACTTGCTTCCTTTCCTTATCCTCTGGGAAAAACTAAATAAATGAATCCACAGTCTTTTATTATAACCCATTACACAGAAACTCCTTCAAAGGACAGAAGTCACTGAGGTGGTTCCCTTGTGATTTGCTGCATTCTTCTGCTGTTCCCCTTAAATTTACTTTTTGTGTATTTTAAAAATGCCAATCTTTAGCAGCACAAAACTCAGTCATGAATTAGGCTTCCATAGAGATCAAAGTCAAGTCATGAATTAGTTTATATCTTTTTCCTCTAAAGTTGAAAAACTGGAGTTAAATAGAGAAAATGAAACCAGAATATTTAAAATGATTTAACCTTAGCCCTTGGCACAAAGCTTACTTCAGACATTACTTCTCATTGATTTTATTGAATTTAATCTCTAATGAGCAAGGCTTCACGTGTCATAAGTGCAGTTCTATCTTTTCAGGTGCGTCACAGAAGCTATTGCTATTTTTATAGGTAATTACCATTTATATAATTAGATTAGGAACATTTGTAACTCAAAAGATGGCGGAATTGATCAGTGATATTCTGAAGTCTGACACCGCCATCAAGCTTGTGACATTTTCTGAGGCACTGAGAAGAAGTGAGGAAAACGGGTGACATGTTATTAAAACAGCATTGTACTTTCAGATAGCATCATCTTTAGTACCAAAGTCTAGTAGATTATGATCTTAGGACTTTTTGATATTTAAACCTTGAAATAGGAATATTTTGTGACTACTATTCAAATTAATGTGTGCTATAGGTTAATGCTAAGGTTTCATTTTCTAGTGAAATTAATTACTGGGCTTTGAGTAGCCTAAATAGCTGTCCTGTCCGTTATTGCCTGTGTGCTGACTCTAGCCTGATGGAGCTCCCCTGTTGTCTCATCCACCTGTTCTAAATTGACATCCAAATGCTGTCTCCCTGAGGCTCCCTTTTATAATATTGGCTATGAAGAGAAGTTGATGCGTTCTCTGAGATTTGACGTTCTAGTATAATGCCCTTCCATAACTGATTGAGGACATTTTATTTAAGCTTTCAGAAGATTTCTGTTACCATACCCATCTTAAATATCTAACAGTTAGGTATGCACGTGTGTGTGTGTATGTGTGTGTGTTTATTATGGGATGAATAAATTTCTATCATTTTAAACAAAATAGTATATGAAATTATGTTAGTTACAAATTTACAGTTTTTCTCCTTTTTTCAGAAACTAGACATCTGTAAAAAATACAATTACAATAGTGAAGAAATAACTTAAGAGCTGCAATTTTTAAGTAATTTTACAAATTTTAGTGAGCAAAGCAATTATTATTCTAATTTGATTGCTATCATATCCATAATTTGCAAAGAATTCTGCATCTTTTTCCCACAGATGACATACTCTTCTTTTAGAAATAGCAAGGGAATTTGAATTTAAGTTGGCCATCTATGGAAGTGGTACTATTTCATGATTGTCATAAGGACTGAGTTAAATCACAATATGCCATGACAAACCCCCTTGATACACACAAAAATCCATTCCAAACTTTTTTACATCATAGACGCCTGAAGTGGAATCTTCTAGTTTCTTTTGTCAAATGATGGTTTGCTGGGGCACAGAAATGAAAAGGTTTACTTGCTAAAAGTAAACACAGGAAAGAATGTTTTCCTGAAGCAGACACAGGTGAAAGAATGCTTTCCTATAGACAACATGTTAAAGGATGAGTGATGATGGAGAATAAATCAGACCCTACAGATAGTAGGAACAGGATCACTGGTTTGATTTTCTCCACCTTGTTATCCTTTTCTAACTACAGGCATGTATTGGTTGATTGGTTAATAGCATTGCCATTGAGAAGAAGTCAAGAATAGCTCCTCAGGTTCCTGTGACTTCTTGTCACTTCAGTGGCCTCAGGCCAGACGGTGTGCCTTGTAGCTTCTTCAGGATTGAACTATAGCTGTTGGTTTGGATGTGGTGTCTGCCTAACAAGAGGACTGACTGGTTTGCAGCTGCTGATTTGTATTTGACATTTGCTATGGGATTGAACAAAGAAGATCAACCTCACAACCCACCCCCCACACACACACACACACAAAAACTGTTAAATAGGTCCACTTCCTGCATGTACTAATAACATTTCTCTTCTGCTAACTACCTCTGGTGCACTACCCCTGGTGGGTGGTGGGCAGGAGATGATGCTGAATGTTAAAATAGTCTGCAAAAATTTTTATCTAGAGATATCATAATCTCAGATGCTGAATTCCCTTAACTGAAATCTCATAATACCTTATTATTATTATAAATTCTATGTATCTTTCTTCATTCTTAAAATGCTTTTTCGCTCACTGATGATAACTAATGCAATGTAAATGCGATATAAATTGTTGTGTTGTTATATTCAATTAATAAAAAAGTTGGAGAATTTTTAATATAGAAAAAAAAATTTCCCATAGTTTTAGAACCACTTTTTGGTTGAATTCAAGAACATTGAATCTATAGCCATGCCATCTGTACTAGTCAGGGTTCTCTAGAGTTACAGAACTTATGGATAGTCTCTATTTAGTAAAGAAATTTATTGATGACTTATAGTCTGCCGTCCAACTCCCAACAATGGTCAGTAGCAGCTATGAATTGTAGTCCAAGGATCTAGCAGTTGCTCAGTCCCACAAGGCAAGAAGGCAAAGGAGAGAAAGACTTCCTTCTTTTAATGTCCTTATGTAAGTCTCCAGCAGAAGAAGGTGTAGCCAAGATTAAAGGTGTATACCACTACACCTTTAATCTCAGATGACCTTGAACTCAGAGTTCTCCCTGTCTCAAACTTCTGGAATTCATAGCCAC
The DNA here is from genome assembly GCF_000001635.26 of Mus musculus. Lineage (NCBI taxonomy): Eukaryota > Metazoa > Chordata > Mammalia > Rodentia > Muridae > Mus > Mus musculus. The sequence goes on along the minus strand of NC_000071.6, from coordinate 80,190,680 downwards.
TATGCCTCCAGATCTCCATACAATGATCTAGGTCAGAAACTTCTATCTGCCAGCCTCCAGATTAGGATCACTGCTGAGCCTTCCAATTCTGGACTGTAGTTCATTCCAGATATAGTCAAGTTGACAACCAGGAATAACATCATCTATGAACTGAGTGCTAGTTACAATCTGTGGAAGAATCAGGAATGGATAGGGAGCTTCCATTCTCTTAGGTGGGTCTAAGTATACTGTTGTGGTGTGTGTGTGTGTGTGTGTGTGTGTGTGTGTGTGAGAGAGAGAGAGAGAGGGGGGGTGCAGAGGGAGAGAGAACAGGAAGAAGAGGAAGAGGAAGAAGAAGGAGAAGGGGAAGAAGAAGGAGGAGGAGGTGGAGAAAGAAAGAAAGAAAGAAAGAAAGAAAGAAAGAAAGAAAGAAAGAAAGAAAGAAAGAAAGAAAGAAAAGAGAAGGAAGCATTAGAAAGAAAAATAGGAAGACCCTTAAATCTCTTTTACAGACCTTACTCAAATCCAAGAGTGCTCAGATCATCAGTCTGACATTTATCAGGAACTTTTTTTTTAAGTGGACAGTTGAGTAATATAAAGGCATGATAAGAAGAAGTAAATTAACCACTGTGAGTAGGCTGGGCATGTGTTGGAACATTTTTCCATTAAGTTGCAGGGAATGTATGACTTGCAGCACACTAGAGAAACCCTGGGACATTCTGAGTAGAAAGTATAGGAAGGTTCTGTTCAGATCCTAAAAGCCAAGATGGATATAGGAAAGTAGAGAGGAGAGTCAAAATTGAAATGAAAATGAGAACCTTTAGAAGTGAAATAAAGGCTTTTTTTTTTTCTTATGCATGTCAAACAGCTTAGTTGTATTTTTATCTTTTTTGGATGATTCTTTTCTTTAATGACTTTTTTATTTTTGAGTTTATAATTTAATTACAGCATCTGTCTCGTCCCTTTCCTCCCTCTGAACACTTCCATGTATATGTGCCTAGTCTACTTCAAATTTATGGCCTCTTTTTCTTAATAAGTGCTGCATTTCTATGTGTATTTGTATATAAATATATATTCCAAAATGTAATGTTCTGACTCATTTGTCTCACATAATATGATTTTTTTTTCTTGCGGTATCTACAGAAAGAAAAAATTACCATCTATTAAATTGTAAATCTCATAATTTCATTTTTGTTTACACATGAATAATATTCAATAGTGTATTTGAGCTAAATTTCCATTGTTTGCTTTTTTGTTCTTTCATTTCCTGCTATAAAGCAACAATGAACTTCCTCAGGCATACGTCAAAGCATTGTAGACTTATTTTATATATTTTTGGAATTCTCTACTTTGACCTCCATAGAGTAGATTACTGCATCATTCTGATTTCTCAGAGACAGTGACCGAGTCTTGTCTGTCCCAACATCCTACCCAGCATTTGTTGAAGGTAATTTTGTCATTGTTTTCCCACTATCTCTGGTTGAAAATGACATCTTAATACTATATTATTTCCAGTCTCCTAATTGGTATGAGTGATGAACATTTAAGGAGATATTTCATTGCTTATTTTCTTCTTCTTTTGAAAACTCTTCATTCATGTTCCAGGCTCATTACTTAAATGGATTGTTTGATTTTTAGATGTAGTGAATTTTAGTTATCTATATACTCTGAATATTAGTATCTGGGAAACAATATCTCCCAGTGTGTTTTTCCACTTCACTGATTTTTTCTTTGTTTGTCTGTTTGTTTATCAGTATAACATACTTTCTTTTAAAAAAAATTAATCACTTTTTACAGTCCAGATTTTGTTTGTAATTCTTTTATTAATAATTATTTTATTTACTTACATCCCAAAGGTTGCCTTGTCCTGGTCCCCCCTTGCAGAGTTCATCCCCTCCTCATCCTCTCCAATTGTCTCTGAGAGGGTGCCCCTGGGCATCTCCCTTCCCTGGGGCATTAAGTTTCTTCAGGATTAGGTGAATCCTCTCGCACCAAGGCCAAGCAAGGCAGTCCTCTGTTCCATATGAGCAGGGGGCCAGTTTAAGAAATATAGCTTATCAGTGAGTGCATATCTAATGACTTTTTTGTGATTGAGTATGGATGATATCCTCCAGATATATCCATTTGATCCAAGAATTTCATAAATCCATTGTTTTTAATATCTGAGTAGTACTCCATTGTGTAAATGCACCACATTTTCTGTATCCATTCTTCTGTTGAGGGACATCTTGTTTTTTTCCAGCTTCTGGCTATTATAAATAAGGCTGCTGTGAACATAGTGGAGCATGTGTTCTTATTACCAGTTGGAACTTCTTCTGGGTATATGCCCAGGAGAGGCATTGCTGGATCTTCTGGTAGTATTATGTCCAATTTTTCTGAGGAACCTCCAGACTCACTTCCAGAGTGGTTGTACAAGGCTGCAATCCCACCAGTAGTGGAGGAGTGTTCCTCTTTCTCCACATCCTGGCCAGCATCTACTGTCATCTGAATTTTTGATCTTAGCCATTCTGACTGGTGTGAGGTGGAATCTCAAGGTTGTTTTGATTTGCATTCCCCTGAGGAGAAAGGATGTGGAACAATATGAACTAACCAGTACCCCAGAGCTCATATCTATAGCTGCATATGTAGCAGAAGATGACCGAGTCAGCCATCACTGGGAAGAGAGGCCCCTTGGTATTGCAAACTTTATATGCCCAAGTACAGGGTAATTCCAGGGCCAAGAAGTGGGAATGGGTGGGTAGGGGAGTAGGGCAGAGGGAGGGTATAGGGAACTTTCGGGATGGCATTTGAAATGTATATAAAGTATCTAATAAAAATGAAAATAAATAAATAAATAAATAAATAAATAAATAAATAGTATAAGCTGCAGGCCTTTGAACATATGACATAATTTTGTCATGTATGCATATGGTCCTGGATATTTTTGCTGGAAAGCATTTTACTACTATTTCAATCTCCTCATTTGTTGTTGATCTGTTTAGTTTGTTCTTCTTGGTTTAATTTCAGTGCTTTGACTGAATGCAGAAAATCACTCTTCTTTTATGTTTTATAGCTTAATCGAGTATACTTTTTAAAAAATATTTCTGTACAGTATTCTAAAGTTCGTTGGTGTCGTTAAAATGGCAATTTTTCTTGTTCCTTTCTGATGTTGTTAATTTTGGTCATCTTTTTCTTTCCTTTGATGATTTGGGTCAACAGTCTCTACCTCTTCTTCACCTTCGCAAAGAATCAATTCTTAAATTTGATGATTCTTCTTTGTGTTGTTTTCTTTGTTTCTAATTGATTTCTGCTTTTACTGATTTTTTTTATTTCTTGCTGTTAACTGAGATATATTGTCTTATTATTACCTGTAAGGAACCTTTCAGTTTTTCATATAAGAATATTTCTCTGCAACTTCCAAATGGAATAAATTATCAATGAAAATATATTTCTGTTCTTTTAGCTAGAATACTCCTTATAAGATTATATGATACATTCTCTTACCTTAATTACATCACATCACACACACACACACATTTCCAAAAAACAGAATACTTAATGAACCAATCTGCTTTCAAATACAGTTTCAAGATGTCTTCATGTCTGTACACATATTCTACAAATATATCCCAAAATGTAATTAAATTTCATGTAGGAAGCAACAAAGTTTTCTCCATTCCAAAGTTTCATATAATGACCAAAAGTTGACATAATGTCTTACTTTAAAAAAAAACAATTAAAGATATAGCTGATAGCTGGTTTTGAGTTACCATTTTGGACACAGAGAAAACTTGAATGTTAATAATATTGTACATTCAACCACAAAGAGTTAAGGCAAGATTCTTCCTCTTATTCTTTGGAGGAAAGGTTTACATTGGAAACAACTTTATTACTTAAATGCCTGGTGAGCTACTCTCCAAAGAATAGGCAATATCCAGCAGTGAGATCATTTTGAAGCAATAAAAATCATTTGAATACAATTACTTAAGCAAGTGAGCATCTGTGCTTTTTTCTAAATGACTAAATGACAGAATTTGAGGAGAGAAGCCAACATATTTTTTTTTTGTCACAGAAAGCAAACATGAGCACACACTACAGCCTAATGTTAAAGACAGACTCATAGCCTGTTCCTCTGACACTACCTGCAAGATTATATTTTATATAAAGCTTATGTCTGACTCTTTACCTTTAAAGTTTTGAATTATTTCACAATTTATTTTAAAATTAATTGTTTTTTATTCTTGCTGATTTGATTATCATTGTGTAAATTAGCATATAAAGCAACAGGTTCGGTCAGAGTAGTTCATGAATAAGTCAGTTTGTTTGATATTGACCACTCATTCTCCCTTCCTATCTCTAGCCTCCACATACATTCCTTTCTGCTCTCAATCCTCTCCTTCCCACATTAAGCTTGAATATGGCATATAATTCTTCACACTACTCTTCCTGTGAAGCTCCTTTCCCTTCGATGCTTTGTGGTCCTGTGTCTCCATACTAACACATATATAAACATTGGTAAATATTAAAAGGTCTGACCTGCATATGCACAAGGACATGAAGTATCTTTATTTTAAATGAAGATCTTTTATATATTAAATGAAATTTTTGATTTTAATCTTTATTTTATCTCAGATAATTTAATATTTTCCAATTCCTTGCAATTTTCCTGCATATTTCACAATTAAAATTTTCTTATGTTTAAAAATATTTCTATCAGAATTATGTGCTATTATACGTTTGTTGATTGACATTTATTCTGATGAATCTTCTTGCTTTTTTAATTAGAGCAGCAATAAGTGTAGATTACTTAAAATCCCCCCCCAAAATTTTTGAAAATAGATCATACTATATCATAAGAGACATTCCAAGTGAGAGAACGTACATTGCTACATACATATCTAGAGAAAAAACAAAAAAGAAAAAACTAGAGAGCATAGCTACAAATAAGCTACAGTGGCAAAAACTAAAGCCTTGCAAATCTCATAATTGATCATCTTATGTCATAAAGCCTTGTGAAAATTTTCATTTAAATAAATAAAAATAAATCAATTTGAAGAAAGATGTTAGAACCTGATTTCATGTACAAAAATAACAGAGGCAAATATAATTTGAATGATTATATTTGGAGAAACAATAAGGAGAAAAAAATGAGTAGAAAGCCTGAGACATGTATTTCCAAAGACATGTATTTCTGGGTGGTGATCTGGCAAACCAAAATCTAGACTAGGAACAAGTTATTAATTGTTCAAGATGGACAATTTACACACAGTTATTATGCTAACCTTACGACCTTTGTCCTTGTGATTCTAGGAACTGATATTATGATATTATGCTAATAATATAATAAGTGAAACAGCCAACAAATTAGTTAATAAATTCTGTGACTGGCCCCATTACTTATGAACGAGTAGTTGACAGTAAAATGCATAATCTTTTCCCCCAGATAATTAGAGTTCAAGAAGGTAAAAAGTAAAGTAAGCCCAAAGCAAGGTCTTCCTGAAGCATTCTCCCATTCTCGTGTCTGAACCAAACAGTCACCAGTGTGGCCCTGAGTTAGTGGTACAGTTGCATTGCTTTAGCAAAAATGGATGATGCTAGCCAGGATGATGTTAACTCATCCTCTGAGACTCTTAAATTAGTACCTTAATGGAAATCAAAGGATAGTGTCTTAGTTTGAGTTTCTATTGTGAAGAGACATCATGACCATGACAACTCTTTTCTTTTCTTTTTCTTTCTTTTTTTTTTTTTGGATCCTATAATTTTTTTATTAGATTCTTTCTTCATTTACATTTGAAATGCTATTCCCTCCCAAAGTCCCCTATACTGCCCCCTCTCCCTGCTCCCCAACCCACCCACTTCCACTTCCTTGCCCTGGCATTCCCCTGTACTGGGGCATATGATTTTCCCAAGACAAATGGCCTCTCCTCTTATAAAGGAAAATATTTAATTGGGGCTGGCTTACAGTTTCAGAGATTTAGTCCATTATCATCATGGTGGGAGACATAGCAAAATCCATGCAGACATGTGATACTGGAGAAAGAGCTGGGAAGTTCTACTTCTTGATCCATAGGAAGCAGGAGGAGATTGTTCCAGAAGAGTTGAACATAAAAGATCTCAAAGCTTTCCTCCATAGTAATATACCTCCTCTGGTAAGGCCACACCTACTCCAACAAGACCACACCCACTTTCTGATAGTATAGCTCCCTATGGGCCTCCACATGAGTCTATGGAGGCCATTACTATTCAAACCACCACATATAGGCTTAGAATCTTGAATCCATTGTACTTATATTTCCCAGTTATCTCTTCAGATTGAAGAACATGTATGAGTCCATGTAATGCCATGACATATTTCCTTGTTCAGTTCTGTTCAACAGTTTGCACAAAGTTCTCTTGAGCTCACCTGGCTATAATCCTGATACAGACTCCAGACATAGTATGAATAATTAGAAACTTTGCTATTGAGTTTGAAGAAAATAGAAGAAGTTTAGCTTTAGTATCTATTATCTGGGAAAAAATATGTTCTCTTAAGTGTATAATTATACTCATTATTTCTTCACTCACGCCCTGTGAGTCTTAAGTTCACAATGATTTATACTTGAACTAAATATTTTGAAATAACCTATCCTATAATTTGGTAGGATCAGCTGCTGGATAAAACTTCTTTCCCATTCATAATGCCTCCAAGGTCATTGTTGTTAGAGGTGTCAGTACATTTGATACTTTTTAGGCTCAACTAGAATAACATGCATTGTTTCTTGTCGATTTCTTTTGAAACAAAGTTGTAATTTTCATCTTTCACTCATTTTCAGAATTTAGCAGTAATTACCTAAGTCCTAGCATCCAGAGTTTAAAAAAAAGTATTAATAAATGTATTAGTAGTTAGTGATATATAGCTCACTGAGTAAGGGTGCCACCATGGCTACTGCCCTGATAAGTTCTTCACATTTACATGTGAAGGAAAGGAACATCTCCTACTAGTGGTTATCTGACCTCCATGATACACACACACACACACACACACACACACACACACACACACACGGGTGGGGGGAGAGAGAGAGAGAGAGAGAGAGAGCTAGAGAGACAGTGAGCAAGCAAGAGAGAGCAAGTGAGGGAGAGAGAAAGTTAGCAAGCAAGCAAGCAAGAGAGTGAGCAAGTATGAGAGAGAGAGAGAGAGAGAGAGAGAGAGAGAGAGAGAGAGAGAGAGAGAGAGAGAGAGAGAGAGAGAGAAAGTGTGTAAGAAAGATAGGGAGACAGAGAATATTGAAATTTCTTAAAATGATGCACTCATAATAGTTAAAGCAACAAAGGCACACACTTAGTGAGGATTAATTGGCAATTGAGAGTTGTTGGGAGGAGCATCGGGTTTCTTTAAAATTGTGGCCATGGGGAGGTTTTTCTTTTCTCCAAAGAAAAGTTGCAATCCAAGACTATATGAACAAATGAATTAGACTTATAAGGTTAAAAGGAATGAGGTCACAAAGTTGAGTAAGTAGGTATTGGGGTGTGGATCAAGGCAGAAATAGAAAAAAAATGAAAATATTAAAATATATTGTAAAAGATTTTCAAAGCACATATGTAAAATCAAAATCAACTTTTAAGACTTTTGAAAAATAGCAGAAATAGTATGAAATATGAGTTAAGTAAGATATTGTTTTTATAAAATAATGGAAAATAAACCTGGGTTGTGTATACATGACAAGAAATGATTTTGAATTTAAAACTTTTTTTTAAAAATTGCTAGTATTTTATTTTTAATGATGTGTGGTATTCTCTGAGTGACTAACTGAAAAAAAAAATCAATTCCATTTTGAAATATGAGACATGGATTGTGTAAAAGAAAGAAAACTGGAAGAAGACGCTCAAGTGCTAGCTAAACCTACTGCTGGAGCCACCCTTGCATGGGAGAGCTGGCAATGATGTCTGTAGAGCAGAAAGACTGGGCGCAGTCCTTGTCTGCTAGAAGCAGCACGGGTAAGGGAGAAATGCTCCCCGTGTTCTGTGCTTTGCCTTGGCAACACAGAAGAGTTGACCCAGGTGCTGGGCACCGTGGTTATGAGAATGGGTAAGATGGCACTCGTGCAGGCTGTGGCATTGGCTACGGTAGTGGAGGCAGTGACAGAGAGGTTATACCGGTGATGTGAATGTGAAAGAGGTGTCCAGCTAACCAACTCAGCAAGAACTGAGGCCCAGATCCAGGATTCAGAGTTGGACCACCCTATCATTTATCTTATCTATGAAATGCTTGAGCATGTGAACTGGCCAGTCTTGCTGATCCATATCTGCAGCATATCCATGACACAGAGCAAACACAGGATACCTGAAATGAATTTCCAGTGAGAATCCAGTATTTATGGTATAGCAGAAGCCAACAACCTCAAACCAAACCAACAACTCATTGCAATGAACATTTGCAAGTGAAGATGTTTGGACAAATTGGTGTCCTGTGGAACATGTTGTGACATACTCCAGACTCCATGAGACATTTTTATTTTGTTTTTGTTTTGACTTTTTTTAATTATCTTCTGTGTTGGAGGGTAGAGGGTAGATACGAAAGAATAGGATAACAAAAGGGATTGGGTTGCAGATGTGATATTTGCACACAAAATATCAATAAGTAGGGTTTCTTTTTTGGTATTTTATTTTGTAATGTTTTGTTTTGTCTTTAAAGGAAAGACCATTGAACCACCTAGTAAGAAGAGTTTCTCCGACTTACTTTGGTCTTTTGAGTAGTGTATCAAGCTACAGTCTCTGTATAATTAATGAACAACAAAAAAGTACAGCAATAATAGTAGCCATTCATACAGTTTGATGAATTTATTGGACATTTTCACTAATGGTAGTATTAAAATCAAAATCAGTAAAAATTCTCTATGTATTTGTAGACGAGAACATATTAGAACCTAAGAGCATTTAACTTCAAAGTCTCACACATGGAAGGAGGGACATTTGTAAAAAGTCATTTAATGAATGTAGGTACCTATACATTCTTAAAACCTTTTAATATGATTGCAATAATTAATGAAACACTTAGTAGTTTTACATGTATCATTTTCCTGAAGCATTTTACAATACAGTAGAATCCATGTAGTAGACATTTAAAAAAATCAGTGTGTAGGTATATCAGAATTATCCTTCTTAGGATCAGAATGCAAAAATGTATTTGATACTAATCCTGATATTAAAATTAGGGCATACCTTGAAATATATGCATTGAAACATTATTTACATATGCAATTTTTAACTATTTTGAAGATTCATGATATGTGAAATAAGTCACCTATTACATTATTTCTTAAACATTGAAATTATACATTAATTAAATGTAACATTTTAATTAAAGTAAAGACACACATTTTCTTTATTTACTAGGCTCAGAAAGCTAAGATTTTAGTGGGGCAACCTTTTCTGTTCTATTCACATTCCTATTTGTATTCTCAATGCTGCTAAATGCCTTTTTTAAACGTATATTATGGAAAAATAATTCCTGTACTTTTAAAATATTTTCAAAGTATATACATATATATATATATATATATATATACACACACACACACACACACACATATATATATATATATATATATATATATATATATATATATATATATGTATACACACACATATATATAATTAGAAACCTGGAAAAAATAAATGATTATACACTCTAAAATAAAATTTTCTAAATAAAATGTTATTGATATGAAAGAAAGTCCTTTTCACAGAGGTTCACATCTTTATATTAATAAAATCATTAGTGATTAAATAATTATTAATTAAACCTATTATAAAAACTTATGCCACAGAGTAATAGCAATCATAATAGGCAATGACAGGACTGTTGACTTATAAGATTGTCTAAGGCAATTTATCTCATGAATGATTAGAAGGAAAGTGGCAAAAAGGGAGAATGAGTAGTTTATCAAGGATGAAGATTGCATAATGAGGATAGTGGAGAATGTGGAAATATGTTAAGCAGGGTACGTGAAAAATCGTATACACTGTAAATGGAGGCAGCATCCTCAGATTTATATTTAAGAACATCTGCCAAGGCTCTGCTTTAAGGCTCAAGGCTGAGTATTTTTTATAGCCCCCTCCCATTCTGCTCCAGTGTGCGGGTCTGTGCTGGAAGCTGTGCTTACTGAGCCAAGCAAGCAAGGAGAAAGTCATCAATTACTCCCCACTCAACTTCTAGAGCTAGTGTCTGCCCTCTTCAATGTGTGTATAACTCCCTGAGACTTGAATGAAAGTTAGGTGCATATAATTGAGGGCAGAAGCTGACCTCAAGAGGTTGAGTGTGAAATGATTGATTGGTTTGAACTCCAGTAGTTCTTCCTGAGCTAACAGATTTCAGCGGGGCCTAAACTGGACTCTGGAGATTTCCTTCCTTATTTTCTGCCATCCAGCCTTTCAGTGTAGCACTCCCACAGGACTTTTTTTTTCTTTTCTTTTCTTTTTTTTTCTTTCATGCCCTTAATTTACTAGTTGACCAAAGCATCCAATTGGTTGACTGTAACAGCCTCACATACTTTTAATTTTTCAACATTGCAAACTTTCGTAATAATTCACAATGGAATATAAATTATCCAAATATGAACACTATTGCAATGATGTACATAAAGTATCCTTCTGTGCTGAGTACTGTTGAACATCAAATAGAACTTGGGAGTCTCCACAAAGCACCTTATTTGAAGTATTGACTAATGGGTAGACAGTGGGGAAGTGATTGTTGCTAAGTATTAAAATCATTTCTCTCAATCATTTAATCTTTAAGATTATATAATTTAACTAAAATTAGATACAGCTTTTCATGAATTTAATTTAAACATAACTTATGCCAAGTATGACGACACACATCTTTAATGCCAGTCTTAGTTGGGCAGAGGCAAGGTGGATCTCTGAGCTGAAGATTGGCCTGATCTTCATGACAGTCAAGCACATGAAGATTGACCTATCTCAAAACAAACAAACAAACACCTGACTTCTATCTTACTTAGTTTGGCTATGTGGTAGATGTTCTAGTAAGTCTACTTCGTATGTAAATGCTCCCAAGATACATTCTGATTTTATAGTGAGGAATGAGTAATATGTTGCTTCTGAATAATTCACTTTGGCAGATATTTTGCTAATTTAAAATCTTTTTTGTATCCACCTCACCAGGTGAATGGAAAAATTCTGTGACATATCTAATGTCATTAGTTTCATTAAGACAGAAAGTGGACCAAATTTTTCTCTAAGTATTGGTCATCCTTTCAAAAAGATTACTTTATATCAGCTAACAGTAACTTCCTGAAGAATGGTCAAGACTATGCCAGAATGCATTAATCAACGAAGCCCCAAATCACTAGACATGCCATAGTTAAATAGTTCAAAAATAAAATAAATTATATTTCACTATATTTGATCTATAGTATGATTGTATAATCAGTGTTTTTCTCTGTTAATGACACCAAATACATGAGGGAGGGGTGTAATTTGAGGACCACTGCCAAGTAAGTAGTATCCATATACTCTTTTCACATTTCAGTATGTATTAATAACTTGAACAATCTTTTAATAATGTTTGTGCTGTTAAATATTTTCCCCAGAAATAAAACATTTTAGTGATATTCAAAGAAGCATTGTAATAGCATATTTATTTCAGTTCTCTTTTTCCTTGCTTTATCCTTTGTGAGAAGTTTATGCTCATTGTCTTCTTGACACTGGGCACTCCTCCAGGTATCTCTTTACTCCTCCTTGCATGTTTTGTGTGGGCTTTGTTTCCATAGACACGATCAGTGCTTGTAATGTCCCTAGCAACTGTTCTCAGAGATTTTTCTTTTTGTAAGACAATGTCACCATTTTCAAACAGAGCTGCGCCATTGTTTCAGAAGCTGTCTAACAGGTGCTTCTTTATTTTAACTTTATTATTGAGAAATTCAAGAGATATATTCAAGACATTCAAATTGTGCCAAGTTGCTGCAGTTGACGGTGCCTTCTTTCTTTGTCTTCTAAGATGGCACTTCCAATTTGTAGTGTTTTGAACAGCATGAACTGCTTTTGAGCTATGCAAATATTAATGAGTGTCACTCTTCCATTCTCTTATGAGGAACTAGAAAGGAGCTAAGTTACAAGTGCACCAGCTTTCAATGACAGCAAAAACTGAAAAAAATGATACAGTGTAAGAATAATACATATAACACAGAAAGACTATGTACAATAGCCATGAGATAATTCAGTTTGTTTTCCTTCACTGAAATCCCACAAATAATTCCTTTACATCTATTTTTTTGTTAAAGAGAGAACAATACTTGGCAGTACTGTTTATCTAAAAAAATAGATTTTTTAAAAATCATTTTCTATCTGAATATAAATATATTTTGAAAAATAATAGGCTAGTAAAAATTAAATACAAAGATAAATCTATCCATGTTACTCAGAAAAGACTTATATTAATTCATAATAAATATAATCCAAAGAATTAACTGAAAACCTGGCTTGGAAAATTTATACTTGAATAGTTGAGAAATATTCATGATAATAAATGTTTGCAATTACATCATAGTATTCACCAGTGGATATTCAACAGATTTTGGAGAGATTTCCTTGTATGTTAGCTTAGACTTCAACATATTTTTTGTAAGATAGATTTATTTAAGAAGACATTGAAATATATTCTGAATGTATTTTCCTTCTGAATTCCCAAGGCTTATCCTCATTAAAGTCATGCATTTGTGAACATACACATGAACTCACAAGTCATCCCTTATTTTGTTCTCAACAGTGTGGAATTATTTATTTTTTTGTTTTCTGTGTCCCTCTTGGGTGGGACTTTTCCTTCAAACATTTTCTGAAGGTCTGGATTTGTGGATAGATATTGTTTAAATTTGGATTTGTCTTGTAATATCTTCTTTTTGATGGAGAGTCTAGCTGAGTACAGTAGTCTAGTTTGGCATCTGCAGTTTCTTAGAAGCTGTAAAACACCTGCCCAGGCCTTTCTACCTTTTAGAGAGACTCTGTTGAGAAGTTGGGTATGATTCTGGTAATTCTGCCTTTTTATTTTACTTAACTTTTTTTTTTTTAAGATTTATTTATTTTATGTATACAAGTACACTGTGGCTGTCTTCTGACACACCAGAAGAGGGCATTAGATCCCCTTACAGATCGTTGTGAGCCACCATGTGGTTGCTAGGAATCAAACTCAGGACTTCTGGAAGAGCACTTAACCTTTTTTTCCCTTGCATCTTTCAATACTCTTTCTTTGTTCCATAGATTTTGAGTTTTGATTATTATGTGGTGGGAAGATATTCATTTCTGGTCCAATACAGTATCTAATTGGTGTTCTGTAAGCTTCTTTTATATTCATAGGCATCTCTTTCTTTGGGTTGGGGACATTTTCTTCTGTGACTTAGTTGAAAATAGTTTCTGGTCCTTGGAGTCAAAGACAAATTCACAATAAAATAATCTTAGTAGCTATCTAATGGTCTATTGACTTTTACTATTATTATTGTTGTTGTTATTATTACTTTTATTTTTTTACAGACCAGTCATTAATCCCCTTTAGGATCTTCCCTCCCACAATTCCTCATCCCATTCCTCCACCCCATGTCTCCAAGAACATGTCCCCAGACCCTCACCCCTACCCTTCCATGCCCCCCAACTCCCCTGGAGCCACAAATCTCTTGAGGGTTAGGTATGTCTTCTCTCACTGATGCCAGTCCAGCCAGTCCTCTGCTGTATGTGTCTTTTATTCCTATTGTTATTAGGTTAGTTATTTTCATAGTATACCAGATTTGTTATATTATTTTCCTATAGTTCTTTAAGGGATATATTAGTCTCCATTTTAAAGGTATCTGACTTGTTGACTGTCCTGTGTTTCTTTGAGGGATTTATTCATTTCTCTTTTAATGGTATCTATCATCTGTACAAGACTGGATTTAAAGTCATTTTCTTGTGTTACGATATCCAGGGCTTCATGGACTGGTATATTTTTCCTCTGATGGTGCCACGTTGCCCTGGCTTTTGTTTGTGCTTTTGTGCTAGCTTTTAGCCTTATGTTTGGCTCTGGATCTTCCTGGTATAGCAGGTATCAGAAAAATGGACCAAAGGAGAATGGGGGAAAGAGCTGTTCCCTGGGTATTTCTTGTTGTTGTCTGGAGTGTGGCACAGCAGTGGCTAGACTGTACTCACAAATATTCAGAGTTAATTAAGAGTACATTTTTTTTATAAATCCAGTACTGTTGCTTCTGAAATTATTACATTTGTAATGATTATGGACTTTTTCCTTACTGCGTTTAGTTATTTACTAAAATTTGCCAATTCATACTATTCCCTTGGAAAGTAAGGAAGAAATGAGTTACATCATAGTGAATAATTGACCAAAGAGCACCATGAATCATCACAGGTTATGTGCAAAGTTGTTGATAGTGCTCTTCAACCTATTTTATGGTTCTTTGCTAAGTGCAAGAGTTACTTAGGCCATAGAACAGAGAAATTAAACTGGTACCTAACTAGAAGTTTCACCCCTACTGGCTAGTGTTCTTGGAACAGGAAGGTACTCTTCACACTACTGAAGTGATACTGGTGATTATCTTTACCACTGGCCTAGTGGAAATGTTGTACTATTATTCAGATAAGGAATACAGCAAAGAAATTACAAGTAGTTATGTACTCTGTACACATATATCATTATTGTGATAAACCTACATTGAGGAGCTTCTTCTTGCCATATATTGGAAGTAACACAGAGAACTACAAGTGGACCATGGTCAATTATAGACTTTAGAACACTCAGTCTTAAATATTATGCTTTCATGCAACCCATCCCTTCTAGTCTCAGGTTCCATGTCAAGTAGGAGATGCCACAATTGTAAGAGACAGAGGGTATAGGTGTCTCTGGGGAAAGTATCTTCAAGACACAACAGAACTAACTCCGCCATACAGCAATTGTGTAAAACTGTTTCAGAAGACTGTGGGGAAGACTTCCTCATTCTCTGAATTCTGTCTGATTTTTAGTTCAGTACTCCTCACTTTGATAGAGTCTGATATGCCAATTCTTGTTATCATTTCCTGAAATCTATTGGGATACAATGAGGAAAGTCATTGTGTTTGTCTCTGTATTGACATAATCCTTTAGTAGTTTAAGTTACAGGCAATATTAAGTACTTGATAAATTTTGAATTGATTAGGTACATGGGAGCAGTGTACATGTAAGATCTACTTTTAGTGTTTGGCATATGGGTATTCACACTTACCAAAAATGCTTATTAAACACACTATGATTTGTATGTACATGTAATTTATGGTATCAGAAATGTTTATTTAAACTTACAAAATTGATGTGTCATGTTTTGTAGAGGCCACTGCAAAGTGAGAATATAAAAATATGATTATAAACTTTATCATTACAGCAAGGAAAGAGTTTTAAAGGACTTTTAATGTTGTCTATACATAATAATATAAATGGCAAAGCTGAGAATACAAAAATAGCAAATGTTATTTTCTGTGTATTGAAGCACAATAAAATATTTAGGGAACAAAACCATTTTTAAAAAGTATAACTTGCAAGTTTAATGAAAATGAAGCCACAACATACCCAAACCTATGGGACACAATGAAAGCATTTCTAAGAGGGAAACTCATAGCTCTGAGTGCCTCCAAAAAGAAACTGGAGAGAGCACACACTAGCAGCTTGACAACACATCTAAGAGCTCTAGAAAAAAAGGAAGAAAATTCAACCAAGAGGAGTAGAAGGCAGGAAATAATCAAACTCAGGAGTGAAATCAACCGGTGGAAACAAGAAGAACTATTCAAAGAATTAACCAAACTAGGAGTTGGTTCTTTGAGAAAATCAACAAGATAGATAAACCCTCACTAGAGGGCACAGGGACAACATCCTAAGTAACAAAATCAGAAATGAAAAGGGAGACATAACAACAGATCCTGAAGAAATCCAAAACTCCATCAGATCCTTCTACAAAAGGCTATACTCAATAAAACTGGAAAACCTGGACGAAATGGACGAATTTCTAGACAGATACCAGGTACCAAAGTTAAATCAGGATCAAGTTAACGATCTAAACAGTCCCATATCCCCTAAAGAAATAGAAGCAGTCATTAATATTCTCCCAGACAAAAAAAGCCCTAGACCAGATGGGTTTAGAGCAGAGTTCTATCAGACCTTCAAAGATCTAATTCCACTTCTGCACAAACTATTCCACAAAATAGTGGTAGAAGGTGCTCTACCCAACTCATTCTATGAAGCCACAATTACTCTGATACCTTAACCACAGAAAGATCCAACAAAGATAGAGAACTTCAGACCAATTTCCCTTATGTATATTGATGCAAAAATACTCAATAAAATTCTCACTAACCGAATCCAAGAACACATTAAAGCAATCATCCATCCTGACCAAGTAGGTTTTATTCCAGGGATGCAGGGATGGTTTAATATATGGAAATCCATCAACATAATCCATTATATAAACAAAATCAAATACAAAAACCACATGATCATCTATTAAGATGCAAAAAAAGCACTCCACAAGATCGAACACCCATTCATGATAAAAGTCTTGGAAAATCAGCAATTCAAGTCCCATACCTAAACATGATAAAAGCAATCTACAGCAAACCAGTAGCCAACATCAAAGTAAATGGTGAGAAGCTTGAAGCAATTTCACTAAAATCAGGGACTAGGCAAGGCTGCCCACTTTCTCCCTACCTATTCAACATTGTACTCGAAGTCCTAGCCAGAGCAATTCGACAACAAAAGGAGATCAAGGGGATACAAATTGGAAAAGATGAAGTCAAAATATCGCTTTCTGCAGATGATATGATAGTATATGTAAGTGACCCTAAAAATTCCACCAAAGAACTCCTAACCTGATAAACAGCTTTGGTAAAGTAGCTGGATATAAAATTAACTCAAACAAGGCAATGACCTTTCTCTACACAAAGAATAAACAGGCTGAGAAAGAAATTAGGGAAACAACCCCCTTCTCAATAGTAACAAATAGTATAAAATAACTAGGCATGACATTAACTAAGGAAGTGAAAGATCTGTATGATAAGAACTTCAAGTCTCTGAAGAATGAAATTAAAGAAGATCTCAGAAGATGGAATGATCTCCCATGCTCATGGATTGGCAGGATCAACATTGTAAAAATGGCTATCTTGCTAAAAGCAATCTACAGATTCAATGCAATCCCCATCAAAATTCCAAATCAATTCTTCAAAGAATTAGAGCAATCTGCAAATTCATCTGGAATAACAAAAAAAAAAAAAACTAGGATAGCAAAAACTCTTCTCAAGGATAAAAGAACTTCTAGTGGAATCACCTTGCCTGACCTAAAGCTTTACTACAGAGCAATTGTGATAAAAACTGCATGGTATTGGTATAGGGACAGACAAGTAGGCCAATGGAATAGAATTGAAGACCCACACACATATGGTCACTTGATCTTCGACAAGGGAGCTAAAACCATCCAGTGGAAAAAAGACAGCATTTTCAACAAATGGTGCTGTTACAACTGGTTGTTATCATGTAGAAAAATGCGCATCTATCCATTCCTATCTCCTCTTACTGAGGTCAAATCTAAGTGGATCAAGGAACTTCACGTAAAAACAGAGACAATGAAACTTATAGAGGAGAAAGTGGTGAAAAGCCTTGAAGATATGGGCACAGGGGAAAAAATTCCTGAATAGAACAGCAATGGCTTGTGCTGTAAGATCTAGGATTGACAAATGGGACCTCATGAAACTGCAAAGTTTCTGCAAGGCAAAAGACACTGTAAATAAGACAAAAAGGTCACCAACAGATTGGGAAAGCATCTTTACCTATCTTAAATCAGATAGGGGACTAATATCCAATATATATAAAGAACTCAAGAGGGTGGACTCCAGAAAATCAAATAACCCCATTAAAAATGGGGCTCAGAGCTAAACAAAGAATTCTCACCTGAGGAATACCGAATGGCTGAGAAGCACCTGAAAAAATGCTCAACATTCTTAATCATCAGAGAAATGCAAATCAAAACAATCCTGGGATTCCATCTCACACCAGTCAGAATGTCTAAGATCAAAAATTCAGGTGACAGCAAATGCTGGAGAGGATGTGGAGAAAGAGGAACACTCCTCCATTGTTGGTGGGATTGCAAGCTTGTACAACCACTCTGGAAATCAGTCTGGCAGTTCCTCAGAAAATTGGACATAGTACTACTGGAGGATCCCGCAATACCTCTCCTGGGCATATCCAGAAGATGTCCCAACCGGTAAGAAGGACAGATGCTCCACTATGTTCATAGCAGCCTTATTTATAATAGCCAGAAGCTGGAAAGAACCTAGATACCCCTCAACAGAGGAATGGATACAAAAATATGGTACATTTACACAATGGAGTACTACTCAGCTATTAAAAAGAATGAATTTTTGAAATTCCTAGGCAAATGGTTGGACCTGGTGGGCATCATCCTAAGTGAGGTAACACAATCACAAAAGAACTCATATGATATGTACTCACTGATAAGTGGATATTAACCCAGAAACTTAGTATACCCAGATATAAGATACAATTTGCAGAACACATGAAACTGAAGAAGAACGAAGACCAAAGTGTGGACACTTTCCCCCTTCTTAGAATTGGAAACAATCATCCATGGAAGGAGTTACAGAGACAAAGTTCAGAGTTGTGACAAAAGGATGGACCATCTAGAGACTGCCATATCCAAAGATCCATCCCATATTTAGCCTCCAAACGATGACACCATTGCATACACTAGCAAGCATTTGCTGAAAGGACCCTGATATAGCTGTCTCTTGTGAGACTAGGCTGGGGCCTAGCAAACACATAAGTGGATGCTCACAGTCAGCTATTGGATGGATCACAGGGCCCCCAATGGAGGAGCTAGAGAAAGTAACCAAGGAGCTAAAGAGATCTTCAACCCTGTAGGTGCAACAACATTATGAACTAACTAGTACCCCAGAGCTCTTGACTCTAGCTGCATATGTATCAAAAGATGGCCTAGTTGGCCATCACTGCAAAGAGAGGCCCATTGGACTTGCAAACTTTATATGCCCCAGTACAGGGGAATGCCAGGGCCAAAATATGTGAATGGGTGGGTAGGGGAGTGGGGGGGGGAGGGTATGAGGGACTTTTGGGATAGCATTGGAAATGTAATTGAGGAAAATACGTAATAAAAAATATTTTTAAAAAAGTATAACTTGCATATTTTTAAGGAAAAAATGTAATCTTATTTCCTCCTGATATCATTGTATAGTTATATTCAAAATAAAGTGTCTTCTCCTCTCTGTCATTGTAAGTAAGAGGTTTATACATAAACTCATAATCACTTTAATATTACAGTTCATCAATATGATTTGGGAGGCTCAGGAAAGCTCGGTGAGTATATAACCTACCATAGAAAGCTGACATACATGTCTGATGTCCTTGCTCTAAAAAAAGCCAAAATCAGGTTAATAAATAGTAATATAGCCTTCATGACATACATTGAGCTATGATATTACACAGTTTTGTCTATCTCACATTTACATGGAAAGCCTACATTTAAATTACACTCATATGAGATTTGCTTGAATGCAATTATGAAGTTAAGTAAATTTCTTCTTAGGGATCCACTCATCATAGCATACTTAATTATTCACATTTTTCTCCACTAATCTTGATCATATTCTAAAGTAAACCTTAGCAAATTTACTTAGAACCAAAATGACTTTAGAAAATATGATCAAGGTTTATATTTAGAGCTTCTTTAGGAAAAGCGCAATGTGTCTATGATATTGTGGTTTAGGTTGGAGTATGCTTTTCATAATGTGTAAGAGTAACTTTAGTCTTAAAATTCAGTTACTCTCTTCAAAGTTTGGCTTCTGTGGAATAATTTTCTTTTAAAACTCATGTATTTGGTATTTTTATATAATTAATTATGTAATTGTATAAATAATAAATATATAATTAATATATTTAATTGTGAAATATTTGACATAAACAAGTCAATGCAGAGGGAATTTCATTAACTCTTTCAGAAGGTACGGTCCGTGCTTGGTTGATACCAGCATTTGAGCAGTCCCTCAAAGAGAAGGGCTGTGGACAGGAAAGTTGATTACTACCTGTCAATCCAGGATTCAGAGAGTGAGCAGAATGTGGGGACTGTGACAAGATGCTTGACTAGAGCAGCCAGTTTCATCCTGACAGAACTTCTGCCCTAAAATGTCTAAAGCCTCTCACAATAAAATGACCAGCTAAGTACAAAATATCCAACACACTGTCTGCAGGTGACATTTCACATTTATGACATTGTTCTGGGAAGGTTATGACAGAAAAGTAGTTTAATTGGCCTGCCCAGGCATTCATTGACAGAGACTATCTCTATACTATAGTGTTGGAAGTTTCAGTACATAGCTGTCTATGAGGATAAAAATTTCACTGGTAATTTTAATTACCTACTGGGAAAAATGGCTATTAGTATACATACTTATTGGAAAGTATTAAGGACCATACCCTCAAAATTATTTCATTGTTTCACAGAAAAATATTTATACATACATACATACATATACATGCATACACAGATATATGGTAGAGAGAGAATCTATGACAGAATGTTGACTAATGAAGTCAATATTATTTTCTGTAAAAAAAAACTTCAACCATGCTGGAGCCAACATCTTCTTGTCAATAGAGTATTATAACTGTACATATACATGCATGCATGAGTCTGTGTGCTTGTTCATGACAATGTGCTGTAATATTAAATACATATTGAAAAATTAAGCGAGTGATTATTGGTAAACTAATCTGTTATCGAAATAATTGAGGTTTTTTTTGTTTTGTTTGTTTTGTTTTGTTTTTTAATCACTGTGTCAAATGAAATGGCAAATTATCTGACAATTTTGGACAATGATGTTCAAACGTGTGAAGGAGAAATGAATTAATGTATCTTCAAAAATAATAACAATACATAAAAAAATCAAAGACATGGATGTGGGTATGTCTATAACAATTTGATAGATTACCTAAAAAAGAGGAAATGGACATTTCCAGTGTTTTACATATACAGTAACTCTCTTTAATCTAAGCAAACAAATAAAACAAATGAACAAACTGATTAAATTGGAATGTCAAAAGGTTTGCCATCAAAGTTAGAGGAAATACCCTTGCTATTATATTAACATTGAATTATTTCCCAGTTAAAATGTGAGAGCTCTGAGAGTGGTGAATCACTTTATGGACACTGCTTATCTCACTAGGCTACAAGCCCAAGATCACCCAGACAGAAGTGATTAAAAATCAGTTGGCCCCCAAATAAAACAAAAACTATTAATTTGGAAGGAGGAATGGGAAGGACAGGGTTTAGGAGACTGGGCTAAGGTAAGGGGTTAAGTACTCAGTATATATGATGTACATGTGTGAAATTATGTAAGAACAAAGTAATTTAAACAATAATTCTTTTGATTTGTTTTTTTATTAAGACAGGAAAGAGAAAGAATTTTATAAACTTTCAGTACTATTTTTCATCATAGAAAATTAGATACTCCACATATACTTTTTTTCTAAAATCCTATTTTTATTCTGAAATTTGTTATGTAGATTCATTATAATTCATATATGTTTAATAATAAAATATTGAAGAAGAATTAAGATATACATGTTAATACAGGGAAACAAAATAAACAAAGCATTTTCTATTTAATCTAATTATATAAGTGGGCCCTGAAAGGGAAACAAATATAATAATTTATATTTGAATGTATAAACCAAACTAAGCTCAAAATTTGAGAGCCAAGAACAATATATGTGCCTTACGTGACTAAGTTAGAAACCTTCCTTGGATAACTAACAGAGAAGATGCACCTCTATCAGGACATGGGCAAAGGACAACAGTAATTACAAGATAAGACTGGACAGAATGATCAGAAATTTTCAGGTGAATGGATAATTAGAAGGAGAACAAAGTAGTCATGTGAGCAAATACGGAGAAAAAGTGTGGAGCAGAGACTGAAGGAAAGGCCATCCAGAGACTGCCCCACCTGGGAATCCATCCCATATACAGTCACCAAACACAGACACTATTGTGGATGTCAAGAAGTACATGCTGACAGGAACCTGATATAGCTATCTTCTGAGAGGCTCTGCCAAAGCCTGACAAATACAGAGGTGGATGCTCACAGCCAATCATTGGATTGAGCACAGGTCCCCAATGGAGGAGTTAGAGAAAGGACTGAAGGAGCTGAAGGAGTTTGCAACCCCATAGGAGGTACAATAATATCAACAAACCAGACACCCCTGAGCTTCCAGGGACTAAACCACCAACCAAAGAGTATACATGGAGGGACCCATGGCTCCAGCTGCATATGTAGCAGAGGATGGACTAGTTGGGCATCAATGGGAGTAAAGGTCCTTGGTCCTGTGAAGGCTTGATGCTCCAGTGTAAGGGAATGTGAGGGCGGGAAGACAGGAGTGGGTGGGTGGGGGAATGCCCTCATAGAAGCAGAGGGAGGAAGAATGGGATCAGGGGCTTCAGTGGTGGGGGGAACAATAAAGGGGATAATATTTGAAATGTAAATAAAGAAAATATCAAATTAAAAAAGAAAAAGAAAAAAAGGAAGGTTCCTTTTATGTTTTGCTGAGTTTTATAAAAATCCAATACACAATCTTCATAAAAATGCCAAAGAAATAGTATATCCACTAGGGGAAAAAAAAACTATACAGAAAATTTTTGGATCCAAAAATGCTGGATATCCATGGTATATGAGGTTCAGCAGTGAGCTGTTGGGAAAGTGGAGTGTTTTGGCCATGATGGAGGGAACCTGAAAGAGTCCTCAACATACCTGTGACAGCAAGCTTTCAGTGACTCCCTGTAATAGCAGAAGGGCATCTTGGAAGTGGCATGCAGTATTTAATATATTAATGCAAATTCTAGAAACTTGGTTGGTGGGGAAATCTGTGATCAATAGTAGTTGTGGCAAGAAACAAAAAGAGCTTATTACTTGGTTGTTCAAAATGGCTGAAAAGAATTTCTTGTTAGCCACTATTTAACTCATATGGATTCTATATGTACAAGTCACGTTCATTTTAGGATTTTTTTTGAGAAATCCTTATGTAGGGCTGTTTGTATTTAACCGTTTGAATGTACATATTGAAAAAATTTCACAATAATTATCCTACAACATTTATTCAACATGTGGCTTCCTATTTTCATATTGAGTGAAATGAAGCTTTAAATAATGCTGCGATTGAAATTTTTATTTGGCTTATAGTGTCTAGGAGAATTTAAGTTTCTCTCACCATATCCTACTTTGGAAAGCCTGGATAAGAAGCCTCACCTGTTGTAATGGGTTCGTAACTTCATCAATTTAAGTGGAGACCATGTAAATGACTCTTTTGCATTTACATGATAAAAGTAATATATACTAGTATCATATAAATCAGTGCATCATTTTAAGTATTTTCCTTTTATTTGTATTAATACCATCAAATTCCCTTATTAATGGTAAGCCCAAGTATAGTGATGATCAGTCCAATCATTATTGATTAAGGTTAAGTACTTGCTATTTTTTTCACATCCTCAAGGAATGCACATCACTAAGTCAGTTCACTAAGTGAATGCTATGATCTTCTCATTATTCATTTAGGAGTATGAGCCTTTGCTGGTCTATCTTATCTTATCTTATCTTATCTTATCTTATCTTATCTCATCTCATCTCATCTTATCTACCTATCTATCTTTTATCTATATCTACATTATTAATATTTTTATTTGTACACATATAATATATTTGTCTATATACATTTTTATCTATGAAAAATAAATCTATCGTCTGGCTGTAAAGAGCTTAGACATATATACAACGTAATTATATAATCTCAAAATAATATCCTGACTTCATGTTATAAATTATTTTGTTCTGCAATTCAATTATTCCAAACATAAATAATATAAACTTAACTTACTTTTAGTTGTAAGTGTACGGTATTGTATACTACATACAAGCATTCTGGGAAAGTCTTGGATGTGGAGAAAAACAGTAAATAGTAAGCACATGGTATGTAAAAATATGTTCTTGAGTTGTTGACAATTTCTAAATTCTCATAGGATATCTATAACTTATTGACAGCCGAACTCATTTCCCAAGCAAGGAATGCATTATTAGGCTGAGGTCATGCAGGTAGGCACCGTTGGGTTTCACACATAGGTCTCCTAAAATCCAAATTCATACACTGATAATATGGGAAGCCTGCATTGAGCAGGTGGCCTCTAACATTTCAGAGAAGAGAGAAAATGGAGCATATTGAGTCTGAATGCTTTGGGGTAGAGGTGGCAGGAGAGTAGAAGCAGATAGGCATCTGGAACAGTGTGCAGGGTCTTGATTCTTACAGCATCCTGTCTATATAGAAAAACACAGGGCTAAGTAATAGTGGCCCAAGATTGTGCTTTCAATATCGCAATGCAGTTTGCTGAAGGATTTCTTTCAAAAGCTAAAGCTAACAAAATCAGTGAAAAGATTCCTAAAACCACAGTGAGATACGGTGACCAAAAGAAGTGAGGTTTTCCATTAACCTTCTTGATCTACATCCATTTTATGTGATTTTTCAGGCATTTTCATGTAAAATTAGCATCTGCCGATTCTCTTACCTATTATAGGCATGACTTATTATTTGCTTGGTTCAAGAAAACCCAGAAAAAGACATTATGTATCAGTTCCAAATTCATGGCCTCATTTTACATTAATTCTTAACACACACACACACACACACACACACACACACACAAACAAACACACACACACACACACACACTACAACATGCTGAGTCAGTATAATGTTACTTATATGTTCAGCTCTGACAATTTACTACTGTGAGTGCTCTATCCTGGGGAAGACGATTAACCGGTTCTCAGCACTTCTTACATACTATCCTTGTTCTGCTCATGCTGACACATGTGCACTGATTAACGACTATGCTTGTAGCTTTTGACATTCCCATGACATATGTTCTGACAGAGTTAACTCCTCTGGTTCTTATACTCTTTCTGTACTCTCTTCGGCAAAGTTCACTGAGCCTCCGGTGTTGCAGTTGCATTGGTTGGTTTTGAGCTCCACAAATTTGAACTGTGTTTGATTTTAGTTTTCTATAATCATCTCTCTCTATTGCAAGGAGTTTTCTTTCTTTTGTTTAAATTTATTCATTTATTTACATCCCCAAAGCTATGCCCCCTTCTAGTCCTCTCTTCCAAAATCCATCCTCCCTTTTTCCCCTGAGAGGGCAGAACTCCATCCCATCCCTATGTATCTCCCCACCCTAACAAATCAAGTCTCAGCAACTTTTGTGCATCCTCTCCCACTGTGACAAGGAAGGGCTTGGGGCCTCAGTCCAGCCGCTGTATGCTCTTTGTTTGGAGGCTCAGTTTTGAATGCTGCCAAGGGAGCAGGTTTGTTGACTCTGTTAGTCTTCCTGTGGAGTTCCTTTCCCCTTCAGGGCCTTCAATCCTTCCTAAATCTCTCCCGTAATAGCCCCTGACCTGCATCCAATGTTTGACTGTGGGAATCTGCATCTGTTTTAGTCAGATGCTTAGTAGAGCCTCTGAGAGGCCCGTTATGCTAGGCTTATGTCTGCAAACATTACAGAGCATCATTAATAGTGTCAGGGATTGGTGCTTGTCCATGGGATGGGTTTCAAGATGGGCAGGTTAATGTTTGACCTTTCCTTCAGTGTCTGCTCCATTTTTGTCCCTGAGTTGCTTATACACAGGACAAATTTTCGGTCAAAAGTTTTGTGGGTGGGTTAGGCTAATTATCTCTCCACTGGGGATCATGTATGGCTACAGGAGGTGGCCTTTTCTCATTTCATGTCCCCACTTTTAGTTATCTCAGGTAAGGTCTCCTGCATTGACTCCTGGGAGCTTCAACATCCTATGGCTTCCTAGAAATCCCCATACCCCCACACTCTTTCAGTACTCTATTGGCAAAGATCACTAAGCCTCGGTTGTCAGAGTTGCATTGAACTGCATTGGTTGATTTCCAAACATTCTCCTGACCCTCTGTCTCTCTCTCCTTTCTCACCCCACACCTAGTCCTGAACACCCCCATTCCCCTCTCCACCCCTCTCTCACCCAGATCTCTTCCTTGCTCTGTTTTCTATGACTTGTTTGTTCCCCTAATCTAAGGGAGATTCAACAATCTCAATTGAGCCTTTCTCCTGGTTTAACTTCTTTGGCTCTATGGGGTGTATCATAGGTATACTGTATTTTATGGCTAATATCCACTTATAAGTGTGTATATACCATGCCTGTCTTTTTGTGCCTGGGATATGTCACTCAGGATGATACTTTCTAGTTCTTCACATTTGGCGGCAAAATTCACAATGTCCTTGCTTTGAATAGCTGAAGAGTGTTACATTGTGTAATGAACCACATTCTCTGTAATTGTTCAGTTGACAGAAATCTGCATTGTTTCCACCTTCTGGCTATTACAAAGAAGGGTGCTGTGAACATAGTGGAGCAGGTGTTCGTGTGATATGGTGGAACATTTTTTGTGAATGTGCCCAGGAATGTCGTAGCTAGGTCTTCAGGTAGAATTATTTCTAATTTTCTGAGAAAATGCCAGATTGATTTTGAGAGTTGTTATATAATCTGCATTCCCACCAGCACTGGAGGACTGTTCCTCTTTTTTCACATTCTTACCAGCACGGGCTGTCACCTGAGCATTTGATCTTAGCGATTCTGATTGGTATATGATGGAATCTCAGCATCATTTTTATTTGCAATTTCCTAATGATAAAGGGTGTTAAACTTTCTTTAAGTGATTCCTGGCAATTTAAGATTCCTCTGCTTAGAATTCTCTGTTTAGCTCTCTACCCCATTTTAAAATTGTGTTATTTGCTTGGCTGGAGTCTAACTTCTTAACTTTTTAAATATATTTTGGATATTAGCCCTCTATTGGAGGTAGAGTTAGTGCAGAACTTTTCCTCATCTGTAGGCTGCAGTTTTGTTCTATTGACAGTGACTTTTGCCTTACACTAGCTTTTCAGTTGAGTTTGACAAAAAAGTCAACATCATTCAATGGAAAAACAAAGGCATCTTCAAGAAATGGTGCTGGTCTAACTGGATGTCTGCATGTAGAATAATGATAATAGGTCCATATTTATTATCCTCCTCAACAAAAGTGAATATACTAAACTTAATAGGATTAAAAGTGGGAAACATCCCTGAACACATGGAACAGAAGAAGTTTTCATGAAAAATGTGAGAATTCAGCGTATCAGTGAGTATAAGAACAAAGTAGTTGGAATGTAGTTAGAGATAGAGATAATAATGATTTAGTAAAGTGACAGTCATTTTGTTCTCCTCCAAGATCCATAGTATTAGGAGTTTTAAAATGAAAGTCCCAGTAAGAGATATTAGATTCAGCTTCAGGTGAATAGAAACATCTAAGAAAGATAGAGGTTAGATTATTCTTATTGCTTATCATGTAGAAGTTAGAATGCAATGAACTATTAGAACGCAGTGCAGCAGTTACATGAATTTTGATGATTTAAACTCTGTGAATAAACAAAATATTCCCTCAGCTTACATCACTGACTCAAGTCCTGTACTTATACATATATATCTAAATTTGCCTGTTTCCAAGAAAATGATTTTGATACATTCAGGCTTAAAAACCATATTAAGTATGATCATTGAAATGCATACTGAAAATGCAATTTAAATGAAGGGGAAATAAAATTACTTGAAATGGGATAATATGATTACTGTAATTGAGTACAAATTTGAAAATCGAGAATTGGGTTTTCTGGGAGCTTGTGCATAATAAAATGTTATTATATAGTAGACATCACTTTCAGCAGATTAACCATCTTATTTCCCTTACTCAGCAATGCGATAATCTAACAATGAAAATACTTAAGGAAGCAAAAATTTAGAGTACTTACAGAATTATTGCACATATATTTAGTTCATGTTTTAGTTTTTATAATTTACCAGACATGCAGTATTTCCAGCTTGCAATTTAACCATCATTTAAATAGAAGCAATAAATAACTCATTTAATTATGTGTCAACTCATACAATTAGCATATGATAATATAAACAGCATTATAAAATGGTTACAAAATATATCATCCATTAATATTTTTGTGATAAATAAATTTCAAAAAAATGTGCTAAATATTTTTGGTGGAATAATAACCCTATAAGCACTCAGAATCTAGTCATTGACAAGTAGTTATGCTAGCAATTAAGAGGTAGAAGAAAGTTCTATAAATGTAAAACTTAGTTTTCTGTTGCAGTAAGACAAATTATCGCATACCCAACTTTACACATTTGTTGTTTGGTAATTTCTTGAGAGTGGGATTCCAGACAAGGCCCGAGCAGACTGTTTTCTTCAAAGCTTCTTGTTCAGAGCTCTCACCAATGTGCTGGCCTGGCTAGAGTCCCATCAGAAGATGTATCGAAGGAAATAAATGACTTAAAATTTCTGTGTCCCAGATGTAAGCATGGTTGGTACAGTTCATGTTTAGCATACATAAAACCTTATGTTGCATTCCTGGCCCCTTACATACTGGATATAGTGCTCTAAACTGTCAGCCCTTAGAGGGTGGGAACTGGATTATCTAAATTCAAAGTTTCTTGGCTACACAGCCAGTTCAAGAGCAGCCAAAGCTATCTGAAGCACTATTCTAAAATATATGAGAGCTGCTTTCAAACACAACACACAGGTAGTTTTTAGTCATCACCTACTGTAGGACACAGTTTGAATAGTGACAGCATGTCATCGTATTAATCAGTTGATCAAAAGTAAACAACATGAGTGTGCTACATTCAAGAGAAGTTATCCTCCAGAACGTTAACAACGGTGCTTGGTGCAAAGCCTGACAACCAGAGATTAATCCCTGTGATTCAGAGGGTAGAAGGGCATACTTCTGGAAATTATTCTCTTATCTTCACACATGGATGTGTACACACACACACACACACACACACACACACACACACACACACACAGAATAAGCAAATGATAAATATAATGAAAACCATAAATGAATTTTTGTAGAAAGAAGTTTAACTAGAAGTACAGACCCTTGACTTTAGAATCCCAAAAGGTGTCCTGGATTCTTGTTTTCACAGGTACGCTCAGAAAGAAAGAAAAGGCTTGACTGAAAGTAAGTCCTACAATTTAAATGACAACATGGTATCATATACTTCAAAATAGTTATTAAATAGGTGTTCCCCATAAAGACAACACCTTTATCTGTAGAAAGGAGCATTTGCAGGAGTTTTCTAACTAGACATCTTCTCATTGAATCAGTATGGGGAAGAAAGCGAGAGACTCAAGGACTTGTGTTGTCACTGTGCTTTGCAGTCAGCAAACCCCATGGATCCTGTTTAACTTTTCCTGTCTTTGACGGATGGGCCTGCATTCATAGTGTCTCAAATTCTAAACAGGCCTTTTGAATATTCAACTTTCATGGAGTTTCAGCTGGAGTCATAGTTTCATAAAGCAGACTGATCTTTCAGTGTTTGTAGCACCTTGTCAAGGGCCAAGGAAAAGAGTATTAACCACTACGAGTAGTTAACCAGGATTTATTATGATAACCTCTATTTCTGGTGATTACAAAAGTTGTCAGTTATGAATAACTATGAACAATTATTAACTTTTATGTTAATGAATGCAATTTTCATTGTGACAATATAAAAACTTGTGAACCTGAAATCTTATTCCACAAGTATGTCCTTAAATAAAACACATAAGCCTCCTGTTCTCCAATTTGTTATTCACCATTATAGGAATTATGCTTTGTGTAGTATTTATATTTGTTTTACAAACAAACAAATGAGTGGATGAGTGGACAGTTGAATGTCTGTGGTTGTGAAATTTCTCCCAAACAAAAATTTCAGAGAACTATTGGATTATCTGCATTTAGTCATGTTATGATTAATTCAGAAGAATGATATATACACACTCAGATATCATATAGACGTTGATATTCTAATTTTATTTCTGTCACTGTGACAAAATATTCAAATCAAAAAGGAGAGGAAGCCATTTACTTGTCATTAAAATCCAATATATAGTCCATTATTGAGAAGTAAAGGTAGGGACTAAAATAGATAGTTACCTCACATCCAGACAAGAAAGCAAAAGATGAACACACTTATGATGCCCCAGTTGTTTTCTGTGTGCTCAGTTGATTTTGTGTGATCAGTCATCCTCCTTCACTTATTCCAGGACCCCCTGTACAGGGAATGATGAAACCTATAGTGGCCTTTGCTTTTGATATAACTCAACAGTCAAAGTAAATACTCACAGACAAGCTCACTGGCCAACTTTATCTAGGCAGTTCATGATTTGAGGCTGTTTTCCCAATGGCAACTGGAAATTTAAACTATGCATCACAGTTGACTCAGAAATAAACTAGACTTCTATGCCACACTAACTAAGACTTAGATGAGGATATCATCAATGGTTGTAAAAATGTGTTTTCTAAAAACATTTATTTTAATGCAAACTTACAAATCCACAGAAAAATGTTATCTTCTACATAAAGTTTATTTGTTGTGAGTCATTTGTTGTACAGCTCCATGGTGTTACAAATAAATGCAAAGAAAATAAATATATTTAAGGAGAAGAATTGCTTCCAAGATGCATGAGTAACCTGAATTATCAATGGACTCTCCAGAAGGTCAAGCTTATGCATCACATCAGCGTTTTGCTGTTGTTGTTGTTTTAAGAAGCAAATAGTTACATTGTTAAAGTAGAATTATGAAGATTTTCACATGGCCAAAATGAATTATCCAAGGTTCCAATATACCATATAATGAAGTATCAGAAATATTCAGTTTTTGTTTTTTATATTCAAACTGATATTTTCTGATTCAATGACTCTCCAGTGGTTGATCTCCACAAGTAAGGAATCTCATTTTATGCTGGAAAAAAAGTTAGTAATAATTGTTTTGAAGTCTTGCTCCATTTTCATTATCTAATTATTGCTTTGCTCTAGTACCTTTTTATCTAAAACATGGGATAAATTCTGTTCAACTCTGCAACTTATAATTGGAAAGATCATGAGTTGATTCCCAATTCTTTTATTGGACTATAATATCACTTTCTTCCTTCTCATAAAGTTTGAATGACTTAAATGATACGGAGATGAGAGTCAGATAAGAAGCAATGGGAGCAGGGAAATGGTAAGCATGTTGTAACTCCTAAGCCATGAACTGACAATTACTGAGTGAATATTAAGGTGATATGGAAGATGGTGATTCTCGATATGGGGTAAATATATCACATTTCAAAACGAAAGATAGTTTAATATGGAGGTACATACCTTTAATCTGTGTTCATGGAAGGTAGATCTCTTTGAGTCACTGTTTAGTTTGATCTATATAACAAGTTCTTGTCCACTAAGAGTTACATAGAAAGATCCGACCTAAAATCATCATTGTCATTGTCATCATCATAATCATCATCATCATCTTGCTTATTAAATATTATCATATAATAGAATCCACAGATATCTACCTAAAAATCTTATTACTCGACTGATATAACATTATAAAAATAACATGACTAATGTTTGTATGTTAATTATGAGGTAGCCATTTAAATGTTTTGTGTGTCTTGTTTTTAACATTAACAAATTTGTATCATGCTTGATATTATTCTTCCCACTTTATAGCTTAGGAATAAAAACAATAAGGAAGAAAAAAATATTGTCTAAGGCTATAACACAATGTGGATAGTAAAGATGGCCTAAAGCATAATTCTAGTATCTCTACTTCTTGTTCAAAGTACCTGTGATCACAACGCTTGCCTTTAGCATGCTCATCATACTAGCATCATATGCACCATGCAAGTTCTGTCAATTGCACATGTTGTGTTTAGTCCAGTGGCACCATGCCTCTAATGACATGTGCTTTAGCAATGATAACAAATATAGATCCTACAAAAATCTCAAAGAGGTCTGAGGAATGTATGACATTGAGCATTTTTCTGAAAAAAACACTCTACAGGAAAACATCATGGCTGTAACCTTACACATTTCTTTACCTCTTTCTTGGTGAGACTCTAGTTCCTTTTCAAGTTTGCTTTTAGGGTACTTTTGTTATTATTACATATAATTAAGAATAACCAAAAACAACTTGTCACTTCCTTATTATTTTCCAATTTGGAAAATTTCCCTCCCAAGTAAATTACGTTCACTTTAGCTTGAAACAATGGATAAAATGTACTCTAATAAAATGATAGATTTTACAGAATTCCTAACAGAAAATCCACTTGCCTTTGAAATTTGATCAGCTTGGCTATCTCTGTTTACATTTATATCAACATTTGGGTCTTTTGAGTATTAATTAGAATTTCTCAAAATACTCCATTACAGCAAGCTAGACATTTTGTAATTTACTCATAAATTTTTCTAACTAGTTTCAAAAACCAACCCCAATTTATTATTGGTTATTTTATTAATTTGCTTTTCAAATGTTGTACCTTTTCCCTGTTTCCCCTCCACAAACCCCCCATTTCACCCCATCCTCTTTGTCTTTATGAGTGGGATGCTCCACACACCCACCCACTCCCACCTCACCTCTCTATCATCCCCCTATAATAGGTCATCAAGTCTGCATAGGACCAAGGGCCACCCTTAACTCTTCCATCAGGGTCCCTCGGAGTAGTCCCATGGTTGGCTATGAGTATCCATATCTGTATTACTCAGGTACTGGTAGAGCCTCTCAGGAGAGAGCTGTACTAGACTCCTGACAGCAAGTGCTTCTAGGCATCATTAATAGTGTCAGGATTTGGTGTGTGCAGATGGGATGGATCCCTTTAGGTAGTTACAATTCTATAAAAATTTGGTGAAAAATTTTGAGATGGGTGGATAGCCTGATCCCTCAACTGGGTGCTGTGCCTAACCATTGAATATAGTCTCTATGGGTTCTATCTCCTCTTTGAGGATATTTTATCTAATGTCTTCCCTGTTGGTTCATGGCAGCCATCTGCTTCCCTGGCATCCCAGACTTTCTAGTGGCTAAGCCCAGTTCCCCACCCTACACTGATAGATATTTCTATTAATTTTCCTGACCCTCTGAACTTCTGTATCTCTTCCCATACCCGATACTTCCCCACCCATTTCTCTCTCTGCTTTCCCTTCTAGGTCCCTTACTCCTGTACCTCCCATGATAATACTGTTCCCCCTTCTAAGTAGGGTTTAAGAATCCATGTAGTCTTCCTTCCTCTTAAGCTTCATATGGTCTGTAAGTTGTTTAATGAGTATACTGAGCTTTTGGACTAATATCCACTTATGAGTACACAGCATGTGTGTTCGTTTGTGTCTGGCTTCCTTTACTCAAGATGATATTTTCTAATTCTTTCCATCTGCTTGAAATTTTCCCAAATTTTTATCAACATTTTCAGATATAGTTATGGTAAAATTAGCCACTACAAATTGCAGCTTATTTCATTTTTTGGCTTTCTGATAATATAAAAATTATATCAAGGGTAACTAACTTAAAAGAATAAAATGTTTATTTAATTCATTGTTATAGAAATGCAAATTGCAATTAACATGATTACCAGTAATGTCTATTATGGGGGTCACACATAACGATATATTTATACCAAAAAATTATAGTCTTTTATTCTCTAATGTAGGCCTTATTGTTATTTTTACCATCTTTACCATAAAATTATAAGTAGGTAAGATGATAAGCTCAGCAATCAAACTTGACATTGTCATCTTTTCACATTATGAGCATTTTCTTAAACATAAGTAAGTTTGTCAGTAATATCTTAGTAATGCTTGGAAATAATTAAATAACTAAAACGTATGTGTTATAAATTCTTGATATTAAACAAAACAGATACAATTTTGTAAAATAAGACATGGAAAAACAATGCTAAAGGCATAATACACAAATTAAAAATGATTACATGAATTAGTAATGTAATAAAATATTTATTTTATTCCCATATTAAAATTATTGTCCCAAAAATTAACAGATAATTGTCATCCTCTCTGATGGGAACATTATGTTATAAATATACAAATATGTTAGTGTTTAAGAAAAAATGCTTACTATCTCCATGAGAATAACATTTTCATACTATAATATCTTTACAAGAAAAACTAGTATGTCAATTTATTAATAGTTCCAAGTTTTTGACAAATTCTCACACAAAACAGAATGGAATTAATTCTATATAGAATCACAAAGTTGATGTAGATTCCTGCGATACACTTTATATGTGGAGATCAACATCATAGTGATGCTGATATTTTATATGCATCTCAGTATAATACAACACCTTCGATCAACATTGTGCAAAAAGTGAAAGCAAGGAAAAGGAGGAGAAATATTACTGTATATTGATGACTGACCACCACTTTAGTAACTTAAATAGAATGTAGAAATACATAATGGGAAATACAAATGAATAGCGTGTTTCGGTAAGTGTTACAATTTATTATTAAATTGACATAAACTAACAATGCTTTTCTACATTAACAATTTGAGAAAGTAAATTTTACTATGCATTATTGAAAGCAGTAGTGTATAATCATTACTTTAAATAAAACCAAACACATATTTATTAATTTTAAAAATTGAAGGCATGGGGACTTGTAGGTAGCTGAGCAATTGGACTACTTGCAATTCCTGCTGAGAAACTTGGTTTTGTTCCCAGCATACATATTAGTGACTTATAACATTCAATGCAATTTCAGGGAATATGGTAACTTTTTATCCCTACATGGGAAAAATACATAAGCAGGTAATATGCATACAGGCAAGCAAAAACACTCAGAGACTTAAGTGAAAATAAGTAAACGTTTTAAAATGGAAGCTGTACAGATAGCTCAGTAATAAAAGAATGGTTGTTGAATTATGTCGAAGGGTTTTTCATCACCTAATATGATGATAATGTGGATTTTTTCCTTTCAGTTTGTTTATATGATAGATTATGTTGATGAATTTTCATTGAACTATCTCTGCATCCCTGGGCTGAAGACTACGTGATCATGGTGGATGTCTTTGAGGTGTTCTTGAATTCCCTTTGCAAGTATTTATTGATTATTTTTGCATCATTTTTTATAAAGGTATTTGGTCTGAAATTCTATTTCTTTGTTCAGTCTTTGTATCAGGGAGATTATAGTCTCAAAGAATGAATATGGCAAAATTTCTTCTGTTTCTATTTAATGCAATAGTGTGAAGAGTATTGGCATCATCACTTCTTTGAAAGACTGGTAGAACTCTGCACTAAACCCATCTGGCCAAGGGATCTTTTTTTTCCTTTTCTTTCTTTTTCTTTTTCTTTTTTCTTTTCTCTTTTCTCTTTCTTTCTTTCTTTCTTTCTTTCTTTCTTTCTTTCTTTCTTTCTTTTTTTTTTTTGGTTGTGAGACTTTTAATTACTGCTTCTCTTTTTCTAAGGTAGTATCTTTTTCAGATATTTAGCTTGCCTGATATTGATTTAGCATTGGTATATGCTATCTGTCTGGAAAATCATCCATTGCATGTAGATATTCCAATTTTGTTGAGTCAGGCTTTTGAGGTAAGACCAACTTGATTCTTTGAATTTCCTCCATTTCCATTGTTATTTCTCCCTTTTCATTTCTGATTTTGTTAATTTGAGTTTCTCTCTCTCTCTCTCTCTCTCTCTCTCTCTCTCTCTCTCTCTCTCTCTCTCTCTCTCTCTCTCTCTCTGCCTTATAATTAGTTTGGATAACAGTTGGTCTATCTTGGTCATTTTCTCAAAGGACCAGAACTTGGGTTTGTTGATTCTTTATATTGCCTCTTTGTTTCTAATGTATTGATTTAAGCCCTAAGTTTGATTATATCTTCTGCTCTATACTTCCTGATTACCTTCAGGTTTATTGTTAATTCATTAGTATGAGAACTCTCTAATTTGTTTATGAAGGCACCAGGTGCTATGAACTTTTCTCTTATCACTGCTTTCATAGTGTCCCATAAATTTTGGTATGTTGTATCTTCATTTTAATTGAATTCTAGAAAGTCTAAATTATCTCTTTATTTCTTTCCTGACCTGATCACTGAGTAAAGAGTTGTTCTGTTTCTATGAGTATATAGTGTTTCTGTTGTTTCTGTTATTGTTGAAGACCAGCTTTCATCTATAATGATCTGATAAAATGTATGGTATTACTTCAATCTTTTTGTATATATCTACTCTTGCTTTGTGACTGATCATATGGTCAGTTTTGAAGAAGATTCTGTGAGGTGTGTAGAGGAAGGTACATTCTTTTGTGTTCTGATTCAATGTTCTCTAGATATCTGTTATGTGCAATTGAATCACTTTATTAGATTCATTATTTCTCTCTTTAGATTTTGTCTCGATGACCTGTCCATTGGTGAGAGTGAGGTGTTGAAATCTCCTATTATTAATATGTAGGTGTTGATGTGTGATTTAAGCTTCAATAACACTTCTTCAGTAACTGTTGGTGCTTTTGCATTTGGGGCAAAGATGTTCAGAATTAATATGTCCTCTTGGTAGATTTTTACTTTGATGAGTTTGAAGTGCTATTCCCCATGCCTTTTGATTATTTTTGGTTGAAAGTCTATTTCACTAGATAGTAGAGTTGGTTACTTCAGCTTGTTTCTTAGATGTTTGTTTGGAAAACCTTTCTCTAGGCCGTTATTCTGGGATAATGTCTATCTTTTTGTTGAGGTTGTTTTCTTAAATATATCAGAATAATTAAATCTGTTTATATATCCATTCTGTTAGCCTGTGATTTTTTTTACCTGGGAAATGAGTGTCTTGATATATATATATATATATAGAGAGAGAGAGAGAGAGAAAGATTAAGGACTAATGGTTATTTCTTCCTGTTATTTTTATATTGGTGGTGGTAGAGTGTGTGTGTTTGTGTGTGTGCTTATATATGTGCTTGTGTGTGTGTGTTTTCTAGTATGTGTGTATGTATTTCTCTTTTACTGGTTTTAATGGTGTGCAATTATTTATTTCTTTTGGTTTCATGCATGTAGTTAGTTTCATTGGGTTGCAGTTTTCTTCTGGTCTCCTTTGTATGGCTGTGTTAATGGAAAGGTATTGTTTAAGTTTGGTTTTACCATGGAATATCTTCGTTTCTCCATCTATTGTTTTTGAAATTTTTGCTGGATATAGTAGTCTTCGCTGACATCTGTGGTCTGTTAGAGTTTACAAGTCCTCTCTCTGCCCAGACCCTTCTAGCTTTAAGTTTCTCGTTGAGAATTCTGAGAGAGGTCTTCATTTATATGTTACTGGACCTTTTTCCCTGTGGCTTTTAATATCATTCTTTGTTCTGTACATTTAATGTTTTTATTATTATGTGGTACTAGGATTTTATTTTGTAGTTCAATCTGTTTGATATTCTATAAGCTTCTTGTTTGTTTATAGATGTCTGTTTCTTTAGTGTAGAGGAAATGTTCTTTTAGGATTTTGTTGAAGTTGTTTTTGCAAATTTCGGCTGGGAGAGTTCTTCTTTTCTGTTCTTATTATTTTAATTTTGGTCTTTTCATAGTGTTCCCAATTTTCAAGATGTTTTGTTTCATTAGATTTTGCATTTTCTTTGACTGATATATTGATTTCTTCTATGACATCTTCTATTCCTGAGATTCTTTCTTCCATCTCATGTATTCTGTTGGTGATGTTTAAGTCTGTAGTTCCTGTTCTCATTCTTAGGTTTTCCATCTCTATGATTGCCTTACTTTGTATTTTCTTAATTGTTTCTATTTCCCTTTTCAGGTCTTGGACACATTTGTTTATATCCTTCACTTGTTTGCTTATATTTTCCTGTATTACTTTATATTAATTTGCTTCCTACCTCTACCTGTTTGAATGAATTTTCCTATGTTACTTTAAGGAACATATGCATTTCCTCTTTGAAGGCCTTTATCATTTTTATAATATTATACTTATGATCATATTCTTTTGTTTCAGTTTCATTAGTATATACATGGTTTGCTATAGTAGAATACCTTGCTCTGGTGGAGCATACTGCCCAGGGTTTTGTTGATTATGTTCATATACTCTCCTTTGGGCATCAGTTTTTCCTTTGTGTTGGTTGGATATTCCTAATGGCAGCAGTACTTCTTATAAAGGTGAAGGGAACAGACAATGGATACAGAGTCAGAATACCTGACCCTTATGGATGTGTCTTGGGCAGACCTCACTGGCAAAAGATTAGTGGAGCCATGTTCTAAGCTGGTAGTTCTTGGGGTCTCTGAAGTCTTTCACAGGGGAAGTAGGACACTCTTCTGTTCTTGGTACTGAAGATCAAGCCCAAAGATAGACATTGCAATTCAGGGGACCACAAGCAAGTCACCTCTGCCTACTGTGTCCCACCCAGTCAGTACCAACTAGGATGGGATTGGTAGAGTTAGGTTCCAAGCTGTTTAGTCTTCAGCCTCTGAAGGCTCTCATGGTAAATTAGGACATTTTGGGGGTACTTTAATGCTCATCAGAGCTAAGGAACAAACATAGAACTAGATAATAGAATTCATTTTGTCCCCTACAACTCAACTTTGCTTTCTGTGTCCTAGGTAGGCCCGACCAGGATGAGATTGGTGGAGCAGGAATCCAAGCTGATTAGTGTTGGAGCACCTGAAGGTTTCCCTGAGGAAGTAGAAATCCTACAAAGCTCCTTGGAATCAAAGAATGATCCTAGAATTGGACAATGGAGTTCCAGGGACAGCATTCAACTCATCTCTGCCTGCTATGTCACACGCAGTCCCAACTGGATGGGATTAATAGAACAGGTTTCCTGAGTTGGTTATTCTTGGATTCCACAGGGTAGCCTGATGCTCCTAGTGTCCTACAAGGCTCTTTGGGCCAAAGTGAAAGCCCAGAACTAGACAAAGGAAATAAGGATACCACATGCCCACAAATAAATTATTAATATACAAAAAAATCACAGTGTCAGTTTAAGCTTTAGGAATATTTCTAAATTTCATTCTAGAAGTTGAATGTGATTTTGAAAGTAAAAAACAGGAGATCACAGAAGTGGAATGCCTTAATATAATGTGCACCCTAAATCTTCATGAATGTACATCCAGTTTCCTTCTTAAAAGAACCGTATCTAGACAAATGCATAAAAGGGAATGTGAAGGTTAATCTGTAAATATGATATGTAATATTATCTGGGTGAGTGATAAGGATGGTATTGCACTGTGAGAACCTGCAGATGCTTGACAAAGCTGGGTACTTATACAGAAAAAGATAAATTCACTCCTTTAATTGCAGTCCTTTAGAAAAGTGGATATAAAAAAGCAGATGAGTTGTGAAACATGTTTATTAACAAAAGTGAAATACAATATTTCTCATGAAAATTGAACTAGTAAGATGAAAAATATTGGTGTTGGTTTGTTCTAAAGTTTTTATGAAATATAAGTATGCAATATAAAAAGAGTTGGTGATTAAATCTTTTTACATAAATGCCCTTTGCATTGGCATTACAATATTAAGTTAATATCATTTCTTATATAAGTGCAAAAAGAATAATCTTGACATCACCCTCTGCCCTCTATGTTCACATAGACAGACTTGAACATATGCACTTGCA
Organism: Mus musculus; assembly: GCF_000001635.26. Classification (NCBI taxonomy): domain Eukaryota; kingdom Metazoa; phylum Chordata; class Mammalia; order Rodentia; family Muridae; genus Mus; species Mus musculus. The sequence continues at coordinate 80,151,177 of NC_000071.6, read as the reverse complement.
CACATATATACAATCCACACAGAAATATGCACACTCAAAGTCTAGAAAATTCTCACAGACTTAGATATGGGAGAAAATCGTTACACTAGGGCCTTTTGCAAGTAGAACATTGCATAAAACTTTTAAAAGTAACAAAGTGGAATAACTGCATCTTAAGCTTGTGTCTTGTTCTTTGACTAAACTTATTCTGAATAACCTAGTTTGAATTCTCTAAGTGTTGCGCTAATGTTAAATTAATAGCAATGCAAAGAATTCAGAATAATGAAAATGTGAGTTATTAATACAATAGTTTTGACATTGTAGAAATAATAATCATATATAAACATTTCCTCTAGAAAATAAGTAGTTTAATTTTATTAGCAAAGGAAGTTCTTCATTTTTTATTAAAATAATTGTGTCACTCTTGATTGTAATGCACATAAAAATAGTTTTATGTCATGAGGCAAAATAGGAATTAGAAGTCTATTATAAAGAGTCTCTGAACATTATCACCTGTATTAGCTAATATGTTAAAATGTATTAGTTATGTTTATTTTATAGTTATATTAATAGTCTTAAAAATGATTTTTACTATCTCAGACTTCCATTGTGAGTAATTTCTTATTCAAAGTTATGAGTAATTCTGTTTTCTTGCAGAATAAATGTCACATTTCTTAACTAAATATTTAGATCCTTTCATAAATAGGTATCTTCAGAGTGCTTTTCATCTCTCACAAAACTCTTCTTTTTATTGTCTGACTTCCAATGTTTTTTACAGCTTCTTGCTTGACTTATTCTGTCCTTCAGATATTAATTGGGTTGGCAACATAATCTCTTGCTTTCTTCTTTCGCCCTTTCTTGCTAATCCCTTCTTCATTTTAAAATTTTCTTTCATATTCTTTCCTCTTGGAATGGTCTTTGCTTGTATATTCAGTTTTGCCATTGCACTCACTTGTATATTAGATGCAACCTGCACTGACATAGCAACTAGTATACATTCTGCACAGCTACCTATAGACTTTATTTGGAAGATTGCATTCTTACAATGTTGGATGTGTCTTAAAAGCACATGTACTGAGGGCTTATCAGTAAAGTGCTATTGGAGGGTGGCTAAAATTTTGAAAATTATAGCCTGCTAGCAAATTCGTATGTGACAGAAAATGCTCATTTGAGAGAAATTGTGAGATTCCTGGCTGTTCCTCTATGTGTATGTGTGCTTTATTGATCAGGAAATAAGTGGTTTCTTCAGCCAAAATCTCCTGCAGTGATTGACTGTGTTGGGGGGTCCCCAAACATCAGGCCATTAAAACTGAAAATATATCCTCAAGAACAATGAAAGAACAAATGAAGGTAAAATAAAACCTTTTCAGTCTATGTTAATTATCCCACATGTTTTGTTCAAGAATTGCCCAGTAATGTTAGATTCAATGAGCTCTTCATTTTACAATAAAATTTTATGTTGATAACTTGGGATATGTCATTAAAATATTTCGTTGAGATGGTAACAAATAACACTACCAGAAATCATATTTCTAATATATATATTGATATATATTGATAAGAGACAACTGATTCCTTTTTTTTAAAACAATGTAATGATTTATCCCTATACTGTTCTTCATGACATTTTTCCACCTCTCTAATCATGCGAAGGTCAGTTTATTTGATTTGACTTGTTCTTCCTCTATTATATTGTGACTCACATGTCATAAATTGTTTCCATTGTTTCATGGTATGTGGGAACTTCTGATAATATACCCACAACATGTAATATTCCAATGATCATAAAAATAACTGCATAACTTTTTGTAATCATTTGATTCTTTGCTATAAACAAGCCTTCCCACTCTTAGTCTGGGCTGCTTCATTCTTCTAGCAAGAGACTTCATTTTTAGACATGAAGAAATATTTACTTCACCTTGCAATACTTCAGTGTTGATTCCTGGTTTTTGACACAATAGCACTAATATGTTTAGTACTTCAAATAGACATCTTTGAATTTAACATGAAATGAGTTTTTTATTTACACAATCTAGCCTTCCAAGAATTAGAGTATGGTTTTCCAAGGTTTCTATGGTTCATTGGTAGTAGCAACATCTTCTTTGACCTGATGTTTGAGTTTGAGTACAGTGTGCTTCCTACATTTCCCTTATGTGTCCTCATAATTCATGATTCCTCTCTAGGACCTCCTCATATACTGTTTCTAGTTTTGTTTTCCTCACACCATGTGACATACTTGAACTTTTTATTAGATCAGTGACTCATGAGTAATAACTATAGTGTAAATATTTTAAGGGGGATTCTAAGGGCCCTCTGAAGTACCTACCACTCTTACATTATTTTTTCAACCAGGCAACACTTCTATTCAGATGTTGCATATTCATTAAAATGTTCCATATTCAATCTCTGAGTAATTGGCTTTCTGCACAGTCTCTTTTTCTCCTCTCCTTTTCCAATATTTTTGACTGTTCATATTAAACAAAGTATCTACCATACAGCATCTTCAGCTCCCTGGATGCAGTTGAATTGTATAATGGGAGCTATGACTACAGGGCTAGCACAGATGGGAACTATAGAATTCTATGTTCACATTATTTTGTTACTTATCCTACTTGGCTTTCTGTTAACCTTTGGATTCATGACATCCTTAATATCAATATTCATATTTATATAAAAACATATTGTGTTGTTCACTTATACACTATCTTCTGTATTAAATGTAAACACCATTAAAATGACAATTCCTAAAATTGTATCTTTAGACTATAATTGGTATACTATTTTAGCAAATTTTTTTCTGATAACTTCTTGTTCAATGAAGAACTGAGGAGAAAAATCATAATGTTCCATGTCAAGTATGAAGTTTGTAAAACAGAGGGAATAAACCTGTTTTGTATAGGTGTATGTAACTAGATAATGTCTATAATTTCTGTCAGAATTCTATCCTGATATATTTTTACCTGTACAGTACTTTTACCAGTATTTTCAGAAAATTTTCAATTTTTTATTTCAAATAAATAAATGAATGAATGAATGAATGAATAAACAAATAATTAATTAATGAATAGCTATTTTAGCATCTATATACCAATAATTTAAAGTATTATTAAAATACAATGTTATTCATTTAAATATGTTTTCTATGAATAAATTCGAATTGTGTTTGAAATTATTGTTACACTGGAGCCACTTTGTATTGCAGAGTAATATTACAAAATTTCATGACTTATTTTCATTCAAACCAAATTTTCTACAGCATGTGCTATGGTTTCACATAAATGGAAGCTAATTAGATTTGATCAGTATATTAGTTTTCTTTGGAGATGCAGTGAAATAATCATGTAAATGGAGGAGAAAATTAATACCCACATTATCCTTGATATTATGCTTTCATTTCTGCTATGTAGTAAAAGTGGATTCTAGAAGTGTAAAATATATGCTGTTTTGCTGATGGTGAAACTAAAAAGTATCCTCTATGCTATTAAAGTTAAAAGTAGAAGTAGAGAATTTTGTCTATTGTAAGAGAAATGTGAGCTTTGCAGAAAGTAAATTGGCTAGGAGAAATTCAATGAGGTGCCATCTAAAATGAGTAGATAAAGTAAAGAGAGTGCTTTGTAGAACCTGTGAGGAAGCAATTTAGATATTCATGGTGATAGCTCAGATGCCTTGTGCCTAGAAGTAATCTAAATCTGAAATGACCTGAAGGCTATTGAACAGGAATGTTCTGTCTTGTACCATTTTTGTGTTTATCTTTGCTTGTTGATCTGACATCACTGCCAGTCATCCATTCATTATTTATTGTCTCACTCCATTAAAACGATTTTGGAAAACAAAGACTTAATATTCCCCAGTACCTTTTCATGAATGGGAGATCCTCTTTCTCCATGAATCCATGACTACTGTTTAATATTTCATTCTGCTTCATATGTAACTATGAACACTTTCAAGATATTTCAAGTTTTTCTATTCATGTATATTTTCACATTAAATGTCTCTTGTATATAGAAAGACTTAAACATTTATCCTAAATAAGCCTTTAGTAAATTACAAATCAAAATATGTCACTGGAGGCTAGGGAGGTGACTAAGTCAGTAGAGTGTCTGCCACATAAGCATGAAGACCTCTGTTCTTATCCCCAGTGACATCTTAAAAGCTGTTTTTGATAGCACACCCTGCCAACCTCACACTGGACTGAGCAGAGAAAGAAAGGTCCCTAAAACATACTGACACACTTGCTGAATATATAAATCAAGGTCAAGGCAACTCTGAAAAAATATGCAAAGAAAATGCCCAGCATCCATTTCTTCTCTAGAACATTCATATGCCCAAATGTGCAGGCCCATTCACACACACAAATGTGCACACACTCATATAAACACATATGCATATATATATACACATATACCCATACACATCAGCATGTATAAAAATATAGATTTTACACACATATTGCATATTATCAGTTTGGCGGTTTGAATGAGAATCCCTCCCTCTCTATAGTCTTGTGAGCTTGAATGCTCATTACCCTGGTGGTTGAACTGATTGGTCGTGGTTAGAATGTATAAGCTTGTTGAAGGGTATGTGACCTTGTTAGGGGAGGTATGTCACTGGAGTTGGGATTTGACATTTCTAAGTGCCATTCAATTTCCAGGTAACTCTGTCTCTATGTCTTTTGCCTATACATCAGATAAAAGTTCACAGCTCCAGCTCCAGAGCCATATTTGCACACTTCCTGCCATGCTCCCAGTTCATGATGGTCATGTAGTCATCTACTGAATCTGTAAGCCCCCAACAAACTCTTCTTTCTATAAGTTACCTTTTTTCATGGTATCTCTCCACAGCAATAAACATGCAACTAAAATATTCAGAAACGTTTTAAGAGCCACTTGCATAATTTACTCTTAGAAACCTGGCAAAAACTCTCCTGATTGGATTTGGTGCCTGTTCCAGGGTAGTTAATTAATTCTTGGTATTGTAAACAAGCTCCAAGTGTAGCATCGGCTAAGTGAAAACTCAGCAGTTAAAGCTGTTTGCCACCATGTCTGTTCATCTGTATTTGATTTCTGGGCCTCAAATTTTGGAAAGAGGTAATTGATGGGTCAAAGATTTTCTTCTGTCCCCAACACAAAGTCTATGCATATTATACCAAACTAATAGCATGTGCATGCACAGACAAGTACACACAAGCCATCAATCAAACAAATAAACAATCAAGGTAAACCATGTAATAGAAAATACAAAACTCCAGCATGAATAAAAGAGGCCTCAATGCTACCGAAGGCACTGTTGGCAGCTCATGGCTGCTAGAGGAGAGCCACTTTACCTTAGGGAGGTGACCATTGACGGGTTGTCTGTGGCCTAGGGAATGACTCCATTACTCATGCTTATATAAACACTACTACCAGTATTAATTAAAAAAAGAGAGAGGAGAGATGTGCTCAACATAGTGCTATTGGGTAATGGAAGTCTGTAGTAGGTGCATGTAATAAAGATACACTGAACACACATGTGAATTATTAAAAGAATGAATAGAAAAAATATTTAATATATGTAAATTTCAATTATACATTAGCATAAATAATTGGTAATCAATTTGCGTGAATGTTACATTGAATTCCTATATATCCTAAATAGACTTGATACTGCCAACCTCATTTTAAAGATATGAAAGTGAGAGTCAAAGACCATTTGAATTGTTTACACATGTGAACTCCTATTTGACATGGCTGGATTTGAATCCAGTTATTTTTGTGGGCTTAAAGCAACATTTAAACATTAGAAGAAATAATATATAAGATGCTTCAACAATAGTAAATCTTGTTGAACCTAGCCTGATTCTGAAGATTCACATGGTGAAGAAAGAGAATCAGCTCCCATAAGTTGTCCTTTGACTTTGACATTCCCATGCACAAAACAAAGAAGTAAATGAGCATTTCAAAACAAATCAAAATTTATAAAAACTAATGAAGAAATATTGAGTGTTAAGGTAAAGTTTGTTCATAAAACAAGAAAATACAGTAAGAGTTTGATTGTATGAAATTGGAATAACTTCAGAAATTGAAGCAGTAAATTACTGTGGATTTCTGTCAATTATATCTACTTGCAATCACTTGGGTCTGAGATATTGCCTACCTCAGTATTTCATTTTATCTCTGACTTGATATCTGTTGTTAATGTGGACTTCCCAGATGAGGCATGGCTGCTGTACTCCTGACCCCATTCTACCTGCTCTGTTATATCCTGAAGAGAGTTTTGTTGCATAAGTCAATAAGTCTTTGGAATCTCCATGCCGAGTCCGTATTAGTTGGTAAAGCAGCAGGTAAATAATGCATGCATTGCAAAAGAAAATTAACGAAGCATTGTTATCTAAAAGATGTTGAGATAACTAGTATTTAAATATGCAAAATTTTTAAAGCTGAAAAATCATTCTTAACAAATAAGATGGGCAATATTACTGAAAGGAGAGAAACCTCAAAAAAATTGTTTTGGGACATGTAAGAAAAGGCTAGTTTTTTAAAAAATGATTTGCTTTAAACCTTGAAAAGATAATCTGGAATCAATGGATTTATTTTTAATAAGCCAAGCAAAGCTATAAATAAATAAATAAATAAATAGATAGATAAATAAATAAATAAATAAATAAATGATAAATAAAATTAGCCAATATAAGGGGAAAGACAGCAGAATGCTGAAAGATTTTCTTTTTAAGTTTGGCTGTTCATGGTAATGAAATAACTTTTTAAAATATGATCATCATAATTATCAACTAAGTCATAATAATATAATATCATGTAAGTGCTTTGACAACATCAAGAGTACTGTTGTCTTACTAGGGAACTCCTAATGAAAATTCCTGAGGCTCAAGTTTGGACAAAGAGCTATATTAAGTGGCCCAATTATTTAGTTCATCCCATAATAAAAATGGTTACTTTTATTTTCTGGTTTAAATATAGTTTCTATACATACTATCCCTTGCTTCACAGCAGTGTCTTTATTATTTCCTGTTGAAAAATTGAGCAACTTATATTGCAGTGTGTAAAAAATGGAAAAAGTAATACACTTCTAATATTAGAATATATGACAGTTTTTTCTCATGTTAAAAGAAATATTTAAAACATTATATAGAAAGTATTGGAAAAATGTACCACAATTCAAATTACAAATAATCAAATATCATTGCTTACAATGGTTGTACTTCAGATATCTGTAGAGGTAATCTCAAATGCTGAATGGCATTTTACCATTTCTATTAAATGGGAAACATTTTGACAATTAAATATAATAATCCAGGTTTCATTAATAAAATATAGTTATCACAAAATAACTTAGCTCCTCAAATCTTCTAATTGTCCAATATTTTCTAAAATGTCAACACTCAATTTTTATTTCAAGATTCTCTTACCAATGAAATCAAATGTCTCCCATCAACCTCTTTGAGTACTTAACTTTAATTCCCAATCCACATTCTTCCTGTGTGTCTGAGTTCAATGTTGAGGACAAATGAACTGTTGTTCTTCCTAATTCTGTCTCCAGAATTTGGAGGTTGTAGAACCTCATTTACAGTTTTAGATCAGATTGACCATAGAACACAGAATTTTCAGCATTTTAGACAGGCATTTGACCAACCTATGCACATCACCAACCCCAGTAAACTTTTTTCCTATTCATTTTTATCATCATTCTTTTTTAAAAATTATTTTATTAGATATTTTCTTTATTTATATTTCAAATTTTATCCCCTTTGCACATTTCCCTTCAAAAACCCATCCTCACGCTCCCTGCTCACTAACCTACCCAGTCCTGCTTCTCTGTCCTGCCATTCTCCTACACTGGAGCATAGAGCCTTCAAAAGACCAAGGGCCTTTTATCTCATTGAAATCCCACAAGGCCATCCTCTGCTACATATGCAGCTGGAGCCTTGAGTCTCTCCATGTGTACTCTTTGGTTGGTGGTTTAGTCCCTGGGAGTTCTGGGGGTACTGGTTGGTTCATATTGGTATTCTTCCAATGGGGCTCCAAACCCCTTCAGCACCATTGGTCCTTTCTCTAGCTCCTCCATTGGGGACTCTGTGCTCAGTTCAATGGATGGCAGTGAGCATCCAATACTGTAATTGTCAGGCACTGCCAAAGCCTCTCAGGAGACAGCTATATCAGGTTCTTGTCAGCAAGCATTACATTTGTTGGCATCCACAATAGTGTCTGGGTTTGGGAACTGTATATGGAATGGATCCCCAGATGGGACAGTCACAGGATGGCCTTTACCTCAGTTTCTGCTCTAATCTTTGTCTCTGTATCACCTCCCATGGGTATTTTGATCCCTCTTCTAAGAAGAACCGAAGAATCCACACTGTGGTCTTCCTTTTTCTTCAGCTTCATGTGGTATTTGAGTGGTATTTGTGTATTCAGAACTTTTTGGCTAATATCTACTTATCAGTGAGTGCACACTATGGGTGTTCTTTTGTGATTGGGTTAACTCACGCAGGACAATGTTTTCTATTTCCATCCATTTGCCAAAGAACTTTATGAATTCATCATTTGTAATAGGTGACTAGTACTCCATTGTGTAAATGTGCCACATTTTCTGTATCAATTCCTCTGTTAAAGGACATCTGGGTTCTTTTCAGATTCTGGCTATTATAAATAAGGCTGATATGAACATAGTGCAGCATATGTCCTTATTTCATGTTGGAGCATCTTCTGGGTGTATGCCCAGGAGGGGTATAGCTTGGTCCTCAGGTAGCATTATTTTCTTAGGAACCGCTATACATTTCCAGAGTGCTTGTACCAACTTGCAATCCCACCAGCAATGGAGGAGTGTTAATCTTTCTCCACATCCTCACCTGCATCTGCTGACACCTGAGTTTTTGATCTTAGCCCTTCTGACTGGAGTGAGGTGGAATCTCAGGGTTGTTTTGATTTGCATTTCCCTGCTGACTAAGAATATTGAACATTTCATTAGGTTCTTCTCTGCCATTCACTATTCCTCAGTTGAAAATTATTTGTTTAGCTCAGAACCCCGTCTTTAAAAGGGTTACTTGGTTCTCTGGAGTCTAAGTTCTTGAGTTCTTTGTATATTGGATTTAGCCCTCTGTTGGATATAGGGTTATTAAATATCTTTCCCCAATCTGTTGGTTTCCTTTTTACCCTATTGACAGTGTCCTTTGCCTTACAGAAACTTGGCAATTTTATGAGGTCCCATTTGATAATTCTTGATCTTAGAGCATAAGCTAGAGGTGTTCTGTTTAGGAAAATTTCCCTTGTGCCCATGTGCTTGAGGCTCTTTCCAAGTTTCTTTTCTATTGGTCTCAGTGTATCTGATTTTATGTGGAGATCCTTGATCCACTTAGACTTGAGCTTTGTACAAGGAGATAAGTATGGATCAATTCACATTCTTTACATGGTAACTGCCAGTTGAACCAGCACAATTTGTTGAAAATATTTTATTTTTCCCACTGGATGGTTTTAGCTCCTTTGTCAAATATCAAGTGACCATTGGTTTATAGGTTCATTGCTGGGTCTTCAATTCTATTTCATTGATCTTCCTGTCAGACAATGTACCTATACCATGCAGTTTTTATCACAATTGCTCTGTAATATAGTTTCAGATCAGGAATGGTTATTCCCCCAGAAGTTCTTTTGTTGTTGAGAATAGTTTTCTCTATCCTGGGTTTTTTTGTTATTCCAAATGAATTTGGAATTTGCTTTTTTTTACTCTATGAAGAATTGATTGGAAATTTGATAGAGATTTCACTGAATCTGAAGATTGCATTCAGCATGTTGGCCATTTTTACTGTATGAATCCTGCCAATCCATGAGCATGGGAGCTGTTTCCATCCTCTGGAATCTTCTTGTCACAGAGATCTTTCTCTTGCTTAGTTAGAGTCACACCAAGATATTTTATATTATTTGTGATCCTACTACAAAAGCCTATACACAAAAAAAAAAAAAAAAAAAAAACTGGAAAAGCTGAATGAAATGGACAGTTTTCCTGAGAAATAGCAGGTACCAAAGTTAAATCAGGTATGTAAAATTAACTCAAACAAATCATTGACCTTCCTCTCCTCAAAGGATAAACATGCTGCGAAAGGAATTAGAGAAACAATACCACCTTCACACTTTGTAGTCTAGATCCTGGCATTTTATATCATCCTGAGCCTTTATTTTGAGTGGTATATAGTACTCACATGTTGGTTCTCTACCTTCAGACATAAGTCTGCCAGTGAGGAAAATATCAGTGCAATTGGAAAGAATGAACACCATATCCAACATAGAAGTGGAATGTCTTGAGAGTTTATTGGGCAATTATGAGTACTTTTATTACATTTCAAATAATATTGCCTGCTCAGAGAACACTGCCTCATTGTTGTTGGTCATAGGGTGGTTTACCATTGTAACAGACTGGAAAATTAACTGTGATAACTATTTTCACTCCTTTTTTGTGACCCAGGATCCTTGAATCATCCTATGGGGAAAGAGAAGGAAGGAAGATATGCATCCCTCTATTCCATTTGCAACACTTCTGAGAACACATTGAGTGGCAGAGACATATTCTATTGGGAATCATATAAACAGAGGAAATGATTCTGTCTGCTCATAGAGAAGTCACAAAATAATGGAGGTAAAATTGGTAGATTTTAAAAGTGTTAAAAATGTCTACATTTACATTAACAAAAATATGAATAGATATTAACTGGTATACAAAACTTAGGGAGTAAAAGTGTTTAGATTTAGAGATTAGTAATAGTAACCTCCAGGAAGAGGAAGTTCTGAACACCACCATGATTAACAGTATTTGATCAATTCAAATAATTAATTTAATTTTTAAATTATTTTATGTTTTGAAGTTGTAATATAATTACACTTCTCTCTCCCATTTCTTCCACCCAAATCCTCCCATTTATGGTCTCTTTCAAATACATATGCCATTTTCATTAAATATTACTACACACACACACACACACATTTATATGCAATATATATATGTATTCATAGATATATATTGCAAATTTTATAAGCATTGAAACCAAGACTCTATAAATGATAATTTTAATACCTTTACCTTTTAAATTTTTTTCAGAAAAAGTAATTACAAAGCACAATCCACAAAAGCATTATATTTCACTTAAAAACTACTGTTATTCATTATGTATTAGAGAAGGATATAAATATTAGTTTTGAAAAATGATGAATATCATATGTTTGCAAATATTGCTATATGTTGTAATATATGTTTATATTATATACATAGAATAAATACACCATATATATGCATATATGCATATATATATATATATACATATATATATATATATCAGCAGAAGTGTTGGAATTTGATTTGTGAATGCCTTAAAATTGGCATTTAAGAAAGTGAAAGGGTAAATTTATTCCAGGAAATCATCTCTGTAGGAAAGTTAGAAACTGTTCAGGAAGATGTGACATATGTTTTTGGAGAAATTTGACGTTTTGAGTCTTGTTGTTAACTGTTTTAAGTTTCAATTCACATGTTTAAAACTATGAGAAGAAAAGTGCCTTGTCTGAAACACATTGTAAAAACCTATCTATTTTGAGTTTGGCTCAGATATAGTGTTTCTTTCTTTCACTTGTTAATATGACAGGCTCTGTGTTACAAAGAGTAATGTGGCATGACCTCTACCTTAAAGTAATTCCCACCACAGTGAAGAAGAAATTTCTAAAACATACACAGGTATGATACTACACTAAGGAACTTTTTTTATAAAGCAGTATGTAATGTAGACTGAAAAGATGACATGTTTTTAGAATACAAAGTGAATGATAGCATTGAAGAGCCCATGTCTGGTAAGAAGGTACATTTCATCTAATAATCAGATAAAATTTAAAGGAGTGAACAAGGAAGGATGACATATTGGAAGATATTAATCAGGAGTTTTGGCACTCAAGTGGTTGGAATCCAAAAAGAAAGGAATTTTGAGAGATTTATCATGGATACAAATGTCTAGTTGTATTGAGTTTGATCCTGGAAGAAAGTTGAATATAATTAAAAATACTTGTTTTCATGTGGAGTAATGTTGGAATTTACTATCTAATACTGATTTATTATGTGAACAATCTCTGTTATCTCTATGAGAGTGGAAGGGTAAAGTATGATTTTAGAAATCAGTTTTTTGAAATAGGGAGATTGGGAGAGGACATAAGGGGATCATAGCAGAAATAGCAGGAGAAAATCCATCAGTGATTATTCATTTTGTTTTTGTATTTATTTCAGCTATCATTTGGCTATTCTCATTCCTCCCCTCAGACAGAAATACTGTTTTTTACTTTATTTTTATATTCATATATAAAAGGGTAGATTTAACAGACTAATGTGATATAAATCATATAATTGGTAGGCAAATTTTCAGTGAAGTGTTGATTCTTTCAAGAATGGATATCACAATTACAATTAGCATGACATATTGGAACAGACTGAGGAAGAACTATCAGTAATAAAACCTATTTTATTTTTAAATCATTGGTTCCATATTAAAGAAAATATTTTATGTCATCTAGCAAATCTATTAAAATTACTGAATTGTGGATTTGAAGTGTTGCAAAAAAAATGACCAAACCACATTCCTTTTCTTTTTCCTCCTTTTCTTTCTGTCTATAGCCTTTTTTCTGAAAATAGATACTTTTGCCATACAGTATATTCCAACTTCCCCTGACTATACTCTTTCTGTTTCTTTTTTACCTCCCTTCTACTAGATCCACCTATTTGTCTATAAGTCTAATCAACTGCTTTCAAAACAATTGAGGTATTATTTATAGCATAATTATACCATTGAATTTAATTATTCATAGAATCTCTCTCTCTCCCTTTATCTTTCTCCCTCCCTCCCTCTCTATCACACACACACACACACACACACACACACACACACACACACACACACACTATTTCTCAGCAATTGTAAAGTTAAAGCAAAAACTCCAGGTATTAAAAAGTTAGTTTCATAAAAATATGGTTGGGAAAATATTCTTGACTATGAATATCAAAGCAGCACAGAATTATCTTTTATTTTAATTGAAGTGGAAATATGGTTTTTCTTTGAAGCATTACAAACAACTGATGCCATTGTCAGATTTGCTGTTCTATAGAATGAGGTTGAATAAGAATTATATTTTTTTTTTCTGTTTGTCTCATTAGTTTTCAATACTTTCAGGGCTACTTAACACACCCTCATAAGGTACGCCTTGTCTTCTTGTGCTCAATGCAATGGAACAAGAATGCTAATACATATCCCCAATTTGCCCAAAACCATAGCTCTTGTAGAAAATGGCCAATAGTGTGTGCGATCTCCCTGAGGCTTTTATTAGCATGCTGCTAGACCTTTGCGGCTGCACAGAGGGATGTTGCTGGTGGTCCAGCTGGCCAATTTATTGAAACCAGGACAAAACCCCAGTTTCTATTTAATTATCTGTGACATTGCTGTAACCCTAAGAAATTGGGTTGCCTGGTAATTTTGCAGCATTGCTGAATTTGTTACAAGGTGAAAATGGTGAATTCAAGAATTTCATTGAGTTACAGTGCTGGAATGAAACTTTAATGCCTACTTCATTCATCTTCTGGCTTTAATCCCAGACCTGCAAGAAAGTAATCCCAAGAAGTTAGATATTTTATTTCTATCTTTTAGGAATGAGAATCTGTGATCCTATTTGGACTCTAAGTTTCATGTCTCTTGGTAGTACCGGTCAGAATGCCTTTTCCAACATCTTTCAGAAATTGAATAAATTAATATTTAGTTTGTTTTTGAAAGTGCATTGAATGTTTTGTATGCATTATCCTTGTGTTGATGGTCATTGTCTATACAAAGAATAATTCATGTAAAAACCTCATTGAACTCCCGTTTGTGATGTGAGTTAATTCCAGATGCCATGTCATTCTCCTCTGATACCTGTGTAACAGACAGACCTCTTGTTATTAAGTCAACAATGTACATTCCCATAAAACTGAAAACCTTCAAATTCTTATATTATTGAAAAGTGAAAAGGGTTTTTTCTCCAATAAAATGCCAGCTATGCATTTCTTAATCCAGAAGGTATAACAATTTTTATTTTATTTCATTAAGTATCTATTGGCTTATTGAGATTCAATTAAATATTTATCTGTCTGTCTACCTTTCTATCTTTTTCATGAAAATGGTAACCGTGAGCTAAAGCAGAGAAAGTATGCATTGATTCATTATTCACCAGCTAAGATTGTCTTGAGAAGCTAGATAGGATCCAGATGGTATCCAAAGGTGATTGCAATGATCATTAAGAAAATAAACCTTCTGGCTCCCTCTCTTTTCTATTTGAGCCAGTGTCTGTTCCAATTTACCCTCCTTCACATATAACATAAGGGGTTTGCATAGGAGGTTGAGAGACAGTAACTAATTAATGCCATTTATGTGCAAGCTCAGGTTTCTGGCCCACTCTCCAACCAAAAAAGTAAGTAATGAGATAAGTAGACGGAGCATCAGAAGTTAGAGCTAGCACAAAGGAGAATTAACTTTTATAAGCATTCCGACAGGTTAAGTAGATGCTACCTACATAGACACTTGAAAATTGTTGTAGTCTCTATGGAAAGGATAGAAAACTTTCTTTGGCTACACCTATAAGGACTGTCAGCAGAGAAAGTGTGATTTCTGTGAGAGAATACGGGATGAGGGTGGTGTGTCTGGGAAAGTAATGATGGTGTGTGCAGAACTGGGTCAATCTGGCTCACTCTTAATAGATTTACCTCATTTCTCAGTCTATTTCTTATTGATTTGCACTTATAGTTTTTTAATTGCCCTTTTGTATAGTTCATAATAGTTTTTGTTCCAGTCTCAAATCAGAATTCAAAACAAGAGGGAAACAAAATTAAGGAAACAAACAAAAACACTGATACAGCAATTCAGTCCCCAAAGCTGGACAGTTCTTTGAGGATTTTGAAGACTGTGATAGACTAAAAAAGCAACATTTTAACAGTGCCCTTAAACCGTGTTTAACCCTTGAGTAGGTCATAAGCCCATATACATCTCTGTGAATTACAAAATAATTTAGTTTTGCAAACCAAGCAGAAGGTGTTCCATAGTATCTATGGGCATCCAGATTTCATGGAGACACTAACACTGAAAACATGCCAAATCAGAAATCTTTAGTAAAATTTTAAATGAAAACTATCATTGTGGGGATGTCTCTGCAGCAAACTGGACAAGTGAATTACTGTTCCCAATCAGTTTCGGGATTTGCAGCTGAGGACATTGAGGCAGAAGGGAGATCATATTGAGTGGGAGTCTGGGGACCTCATGTACACAAAGCTGTGAATCATAAATACCCTATTTCTAAGAAAAAAATCTCTAGAATCTAATACTCTTTCTCCCCACCTATCTTTCTTTCTTCTACTCCCTTCCTCCCTTGCCCGTGTCATTATGCCCTTTCTATCTGATGTGCTCACCCTGAGGTTTGAATGTCTAGCATTGGGAAATCACATATGTAGGACTCACCTGCACCCCCAAGACCTGCAGGGTTCAAATAAAACCTACAAAAGTTTAAACTTTGTAACAAAAATAAAATACATGTCAATGGCATCATTCTGTTTAATGCATTATGTGTAGTCTCTGATTTTGTTCTTTTTCGGTAGCTGATTTTAATATTTTTGTTTCTCATTGAATTGAAGTTGAAGTATCAGGTGGTATTTTACTTCATATTTTTTCATATTTTTCATATTTCATATTTTTAGTATGATATGTCTCAGATCTATCTGAGAAAGCACACACACACAAATATATGGGTGTATGTACATGTATTCACAAACATATTAAACATATTTCATTTTCTCATTCTTGATCATTTAAAGGCCTTGCTTTTACCCAGTGATAGAAGCAGGCATATCTGTGGGTATGATGTACTCCACAGTTTACTGAAATTTGTTCTTTTGCCTCAGATTTTGTTGTACCCAATTTTTTAAAGGGTAAGTATTTTAGTAAATGAACCTAGTTTATTTTTTTATTTTGTATTGTAGTTTTGGTGGATTTTCATTTATTTCTTTGTTTTATATGAATTTTTAATATTTCTATTTTAATAACTTAATTTTGTCTCAGCTTTTTAAAAGTATGAGTCTGTGACACTTTATTTTTTCTATTTTTGTTCAATTTTTTATTAGATATTTTCTTCATTTACATTTCAAATGCTATCCCGAAAGTCCCCTATATACTACCCCTGTCCTGCTCCCTTTTCCACCCACTCCTACTTCTTGGCCCTGGCATTTCCCTCTACTGGGGCATATAAAGTTTGCAAGACCCAGGGGCCTCTCTTCCCAGTGATGGCCGACTAGGCCATCTTCTGCTACATATGCAGCTAGAGACATGAGCTCTGGGGCGTACTGTTTAGTTCATATTGTTTTTTCCACTTATAGGGTTGCAGACCCCTTCAGCTCCTTGGGTACTTTCTCTAGCTACCCCTTTGGGGGCCCTGTGTTCCATCCAATAGATGACTGTGAGCATCCACTTCTGTATTTGTCAGACACTAGCTTTGCCTCACAAGCAACAGCTAGCTATATCAGGGTCCTTTCAGCAAAATCTTGCTGGCATATCCAATAGTGTCTGAATTTGGTGGCTGATTATGGGATGGATCCCCGGGTGGGACAGTCTTTGAATCGTCCATCCTTTCATCTCAGCTTCAAACTTTGTTTCTGTAATTCCTTCTATTGGTATTTGTTCCCTATTCTAAGTAGGAATGAAGTATTCATGCGTTGGTCTTCCTTCTTCTTGAGTTTCATGTGTTTTGCACATTGTATCTTGGGTATTCTAAGTTTCTGGGCTAATATCCGCTTATCAGTGTGTGTATATCATGTGTGTTCTTTTGTGATTAGGTTACCTCACTGCTCACAGTCATCTATTGGATGGAACACTGGGCCCCTAATGAAGCTAGACAAAGTACCCAAGGAGCTAAAGAGGTCTGCAATCCTATAAGAGGAACAACAATATGAACTAACCAGTACTCCCCCACCCCCAAGCTGTGTCTCTAGTTGCATATGTAGCATAGGATGGTTTAGTTGGCCATCAACAGGAGAAGAGGCCCTTGGTATTGCAAAGATCATATGCCCCAGTACAGGGGAATTTCAGGGCCAGGAAGCAGGAGTGGGTGGTTTGGGGAGCAGAGTGGTGGGAGGGTATAGGAGGCTTTGTGGATAGCATTTGAAATGTAAATGAAGAAAATATCTAAGAAAAAATCATTAAAAATAATATTTCATGACTCTCATAGCACACTTTTATAATTTCATCATTAAGATGTATTCTGGGATCTTCCAGCTTGTGGTTTGTCAATGGCATTCCTGCTACTTAGTTTTATGCCAAACTGGCACATACTGGAGCATCAACTGAGAATCGCCACTAACAGATGAACCATTTGGATAACTACATTGTCTAGACTGATAACTGATGTGTATAGGCCTAGTTAACATGAAGATGCCATCTCTGAGCCAATGTATACACCTGGATCATGACCTTCAACTGGGGTGACTACAGACAATCAGTCTGAAACATAACACCTAGACTGCCTGTTCACACTAATGAGGCATCTCAATAGCCTTAGCCTTCATCCAATGACCTTCTCTCCCTGGCTATTCTCATGATAGTCTCTAATTATATAATCCTTTGTTCACATTGAATAAAGAATATGCACTCACATCCACACTCAATAAATAACTATGAAAAAGCTAAATCATGATGGAGAGCCCCTTCATTATAGTTTCTCAGAGGGGATGCCTTCCTCTAAAAGAACTACAATACTAAGACTCCCGAAGAAGTCCTTCTCTCGATCTCTCTGTTACTGGGCTGTAGCTCCAAAGCACACCAGATTGCTGCCTGTGTCGCAGGCCCCTCTTTCCCCTTCAGCCTGCTGTGCAGCAGTGCTATAATACCCTGAAGGGAAATGCAGACTGCAGATTGTCCCATTCTGGGCTTTGCCCAGCCACCCCTACTCCTGCTCCCAGCAGTTGTATCTGTGACATCCAGACACCACCAGGGGAGATGCAGAACATAGGAACTCAAGCTGGTGGTCCTGGATGCTGTATGACTGCAGGCTGAGAAAGGCATAAGGAACAACATAGTAAGTAACATGTAAAATTAGCTTTTGTTTGCCAGATGTAATTGTTGTCTCAGAAGTTTACTGATGAATAAACTAAATATTTCTTGTTGTTTCTGAACTCTTGCCTGTCTGGTTCAAATCAGCTGTTCTGGCTCTTCTCCAAGCTGACTGATTCAAATTGTCTTCTCTTGGCTACTCAGTGAATTGCTCTGCTGGGGAACACTGCCACTGAATTCCATGAACTGAACAGTGAGTCATGGACTCACTGCCTGCACAAACTCAAATCACTTAACTTCTATTTCTTCATTATTCACTCTGGGTTGTTCTAAAGTGGCCTCTCTTTCCTGACATTTCTTGTGAGAACTGGATACATCCGATCTCTGACATACTCTTTCAAATATTTCTGATTAGTCACTTTTCTACCAAACAATTGGATATCATTTTAATTCATATCTGCTTTCTTCTACAAAGTAACTTCCCTTCCTCTGTTTGGGATTAAAGGTACGGTACTCCCGCAGGATCACACATACTGAGAGGCTCTTTGGGTTTGAACACTTACCAGAGCACCCATGATGCTGAGTTAAAATTCCTCTACAGTAACACTTCTCCATGATCTCTGCTTTCCTTCCTGAATACTGTGTAACTGAGAATTCCTGTCTTGATTTTCATAAATGATAAAATGCATATTGTCAAAAGAAATCGAACCTTTCCTACCCAAGTAGAGTTTAGTAACAATGTTTATTCACAGAAATACAAACCTAAACAGACAGCATACACCAGCTGATATGAGGCCCCCAACACACATACAGCAGAGAACTGCCAGGTTTGTGTTCAACCAGAGACGATGCACCTAACCCTCAAGAGACTGGAGGCCCTAGGGAGTTTAGCGGTCAGGTGGGGTGGGGGAATGGAATATTCTAGTGAAGACAAGGGAGTGGGGAGGAGGAATTGTATTTGGAATCCTCAGGGTAGGCACAGGGGTGGAATAAATCTGGTGTGTAAAACAAACAAACAAACAAACAAACAAACAAACAAACAAATGCCCCTAACTAAGACAATATTGCTATATGCATTTGTAATTAATCTCAGTTTGGGACATACCTTTAATTCTAGGTAAAAATATATAGGACTATAGTTTTATTGTTATATGGGAACCTCCAGAACAATTTTTGAAGTGGCTACATCACTTTGCATTCTCAGTGTCATTGATGAGGGTTCTAATTTTCTTCAGCTTTTCCAGAACTTGCATATCTTCTTGATTAAAGCAATCCTGGTGTGTGTGAAGCAGTATGTAATTGTGGTATTGATTTTCATTTCCCTAATGATGAATGGTGTTAAATGTTGTTCATTCGGCTTGCTTCTCATGGAAAAGAAATTCTATATTGCTTCCGTACCCTAAATCTCATAATTTTATACAGACATCTTAGTTTCACCTTAGTTTCATCAAGTCAAATAAAGAAACTTAGCCACCTTAAATTCATCTTTCTCTCAAAATGGAAGCATATTTCTTCAATACTCAGTAGTATGATTCTGTTAGAGAATTTATAAAGGCCGACTGGAATTTCTTTACTTTTACATTGAATTGAAAAAAGCTTAAGGTCTGTATTTCATGTTGATGCTCAGGCTACCCTCAAAGTCAGATAAAATGGCCAAAATTGTGTACTCAGAACGAGGGATAAATAAATAGAACCTCCAAGTTTGTGATTAAGTATAAAATTGTAAGACATTAACCAAGATAAGTTATTATTGCCAGTCTATGTTTATATGTATAAACATGGCCAATAGGCCTTCCATATTAATTACTACATTAAAATCACAAATATACACATTAGGTAAACTAATGGAGCTAGGCTTAAGGAAACTGTAGAAAATACTTTTGTCATTTGGTAAATCTAAGGGCCATGGCTTTTGTTTATTTCAAAATGTGAATGTTGAAATCTGAACATTATAAACTCATTTGATGATAGTGAATTTGCAGAGATAATCTGTTTATTAGGGTCATTAAGGCGGAGGAGTTACATCGAATATGTCTGGTTTTCAAACACAGAGTAATCTGCATGCAGATAAATGACCACAGTACTGAGAACAGATAATCAAATGTCAAGGTACCAAGGACAGAATGTATTTCTTATACTGCATTAGTTTCTTTTCTGTTATGTGTTATAGAAGAAATAATTTATTTGTGTTGAGTGATCCAGAGGAATGTGTCTATGATGGCATAGCTGGGCACAGAAATGGACAGGAGGCACAGCAGCAGGGGCTGCAAGCTGAGAGCTCCCATCTTGAACCAGGAGCATAAAACATGAGCATGCTGAGTGTGGCACAACATTTTTAAATCTCAAATCCCATCTCCCGTAGCATACTTCTTCCAGCAAGGCATCACCGTGTAAACCTTCCCAAACTGTGTCACTCACTGGAGACCAAGCATTCAATTGCCATAAACAATGTGGGATATGTTTCCTTCACATATTACATGCCTCTTAGGAACAGGGAATCCAGCTCACGTGATTTTGGACTTCTTACTTTCGAAAATGTGAGGCAGTGCATTTTATTTGTTGAAAGTGCCCTGGTGACACTAGAAAACTAATGTGAGAAAGAATGAAACATCAATTAATCTACCTAATGTATCCTTCTTTGTAATTGCTTCCATTACTTGGCCTCTTACATAACTCTATTAGACTGACTTTTCTTTTTTTAATTTTATTTTTGGTTTTGTTTTCAGTCTAGCTTTGATCTACAGAACAAATGTTGACTTTCTACAATACTGACATGATGTTAAGCCCTCTTGTGCTCCTGACAGGTATATTTTTTTTCTTAGACAAGAACATTTTACTCAGTGACAGCACATGTCACAAAGCAGTAACCCGCAGGAGCATTAATATATCTATGGCAACAAGATAGGATTGCCATTTATTGCTAAAGTTCAAATCAACAGTTCTGTGAAAGGAGGATAGGGTGCTAGCACCATAAAAAAATGTTATCTAAATCATTAAAAACATTACTTGAATTTTATCTTTATACAAATTTTGTTTTTAAAGCACATATAAGAAAGTTTGCATTAATGTACATATTTCTTGCAAACCATCTTTTTGTTTACATATCACATCAACTCAATAAAATTGATAAGACAAGATTAAAAAACAATGTGGGAGTCAAAGAATTCACTTTCTTATTTTTATTCTAGTTTTGATTCAAGTGTGTTTTTAATAATTAAATAAAATATAAAAATCTAAGGAAGTGTAGAAAGAAACTGCTCTTTGCTCTCAAAACCAAATCTTGTATACAGGCACATACATATTGATTTTAGACTGGATGTGTTCTGAAGTAGAAATTGTCCTGATTTATATCTTACATAAAAATAAGAGAATTAACATTGTACATGAACATTTCACAATATTTTGTAGGTGATATATCAGTTTTCTTTCCATATTCCAAAAATGAAGGAATCAAATATAGAAAAATGCTTGGCACTTGCAAAATTTTCTATTTTTCCAGTTTTTGGCTGATTATATATTTTTCCATTAATATGCATACACTGTAGCAAGTTAGTGGCATTATTTTTACATGACCATGAATGTAATTTGATCATAATTTTACTATCTATTGCTTTAAAAAGTCCATCTCCTTTCAAATTCTTACCTGTATACCTATATATACCTAAACACATTTTTTTCTATTTTCTTTATGAGAGATAAACCATTTGATAATTTTCTAAGGATATAGATAGTTTTTTTTTCTTAATATTCTTTAATTGAAAATACATTTGTTTCATTAAATGCATTCTTGAAGAAATCACACATGTAACCATATCCAACACTTCAGAATTGAATCTAAAATGTCATTCAAGTAAGCATTGAAAAAAATGCTTACTTCTGTGTGATAGGATTGCGATGTAAAATACTATAGTTTCCTTTTGATCATGATGTTTACCTAAGTTGCTCAAAATTATTGAATTTCATTTATGAAAGCTGAGATGTCCAAATGCACTTATTTTCAGAATGGTTAGGACTTTTTAAGGGGATCGACATTTACATAGAAACTCATAATTGGACATTGACATGAGTTTTAATAATCTCTGTTTTGGCAATAGCAATAAAATAGTTTGCATAACTTGTGATTGAAATTGTATTGAATCTATAAAAACTTTAAGGCAATAAGCATTTCTACCACATTATTCTCTGACCATCAAACATTGGAAGCTTCTATGTCTGGATATTATCTTACAATTGTCGGCATATATTGATATTTTTTGTATGATTCGTATTTATATTTGTGTGTTTACTGTTATTGTGCTACTGTTACTGTGTTTGTGATATATTGAACAGTATTAGAAACGTTAAAACCTTATATACTATTCATAGTCATTGCTTTCTAAACATATTTTTGATATTTTGTGTTTTTAAATACTTATTTGTGTTATAAATATGAATGTTGTGTACATGTATGTGAATGTCCTCTAGTGAGAGATGAGAATGTATCAGATTCCCTGAAACAGGAGTTATATATAGATGATCTATAACTCCTTGCTGGTTGTGAGCCACCAGGTTGTTATTTAGAAATGAAGAAAAGTTTTTTTGTTTTGTTTTGTTTTATTTTGTTTCCACGCAAAAGCAATTGTTATTAACCATTGAGCCATCCTTTCTAACCCCAAAAGTCTATAAGAAATTCTCATCTTTCAATTCTGTTATTTTAAGTTAGTTGTATTAGAATTTGTTGCATATTTCTGAATTCTCCATTGAAATTATTTTGAAATTTGTAGATTACAGCCTTAGTTTGTGTTTCTTTATACACAAGTCAAATTCCTGTCTTAATTTTCATGTAGCAACTACCAAGTGAGTACTGTCAGAGATGTGAGTAGTGTGGAAAATAACCTGTGTTTTGAAATAAAAGTGTTCAGATCTGTTGGAAATACAATGTTAGTATTTGTATTTTTTGAGCAAGCCTTAGAGAGCTGAGAATGGTCTAAGTCTTGCTTAAATTTTATTAGAGTGGTTATCATAGTATTTCACATATTTGTTCTGAATATCCCCTGTAATCATTTCAGTTTCTTATTTATTTGCAAGTTATTCAATTGAATTTAAATGCTATCCTAGCCTTTCTTACCTGGAATAAATTATAATCACTTGTCATTTACACATTGCTGACTTTTATTTGCTAATTATCAGATGACAGAATCACATCTGTGTTCATGAAGGATGCTGCCTTTCTTTCTCTCTTGCAGTTTCTTTAACTGGTTTAAATATTTGGATGATGCTTTTGCTATTAAATGGACTGGGACTTGCCCTTCCTATTTCTTATTTCTGCAGAAAATAATGGAGTATTGGTATTCTCGCTTTCTCACATTTATGGTAGAATTCAGCTTCAGAGCACCTAGATCTTTAATACTATTTTGGACATTTTGAATTAATTATATTATGTATTTACATCCCAAATTTTGTTTTCCTCCCATTCCCCATCGCAGAATTCTTTAATCTGCTCCCTCATCCCCTCATCCTGCCCCACATTCCCCTTCCCTGGGGAATCAAATCTCCAAAGGATTAGATACATCCTATCCCACTGAGGACAGACAAGGTTGTCTTTGGCTACATGTGTATTGGGCACCTCAGAGTAGCCCATGCATACTCTTCCGTTAGTGGATTTGTCTCTGGGAGCTCACAGGGGTCCAGGTTAGATGACACTGTTGGTCTTCCTATGGAGTTGCCATCCACTTCGACTCCTCCAGTCCTTCCCCCAACTCTTCTATATGAATTTCTGACCTCAGTACAATGGTATCTGCATCTATCAGTCAGCTGTTAGTAAAGACTCAAATGCCCTCCAATGACTCTATTTCTTTAAATTATATGAATATATCAAGATTAAGGTCTCATTTCATAATGAATAATTTTCTCCTTTATCAAAGGCATTAGAGTGATACTTTTGCATTTTCATATGAAAATCTAGTGGAGCGTACCAATGCCCGGCTTGTATAGATACTAGGTATCCTAGTATCTTTGTTCTTCCAGAATAGAGGAGACAAAGACAAGAGACATTTGCAGCTGTCTTCTTTTTAGGCACTACTTGGGACATACTCATATCATATACCCCTCATAAATAAATATGCCCCTGGTAAGAGGTATGGTTAAATACATGTTTTCTGAGATATACAAAGAATGTATAAAGTCTCCCATTTTGAAGACTTTATCTAGGACACAGGAATGTCAACTTGAAAACATCCATCTGAACAGTTCAATTAATGGTTCAAAACTCTTCTCAAGTAACTTGTTAAGGGATTAGTAAAATATAAATTTTTCATAGACATAAGGTATTTCTCTTACCCAGAGAGTAGTAATTCACTCCATGTAATTCTCAGAGGGTGTATTTTTATTTTCTAAGAATTTCATATCATATATTTGTATTATCATCTTTTATGTTCTATAACTCCTCCCATATCACAAACCTACTCTCCTGATCTACCCTACTTGAAACAAAGAAAAAAATAGGTATGGAATTAATAAAGTGAGATAAATATGTGGATGGGCCTGTGGTGGCATATGGTTAAAATACAGAGTGTGCAGTGTTAGTCTATGAAGAACGCTTCTTTTCTGTCTCCTGTCACCTTTTATTAATAAACAACATGAGTAGCATCTTGGCAATGGTGAGACTGTGCCCACCTGTTCTCACTCATGATTAAATTTACCTATTTTGTGCCAGCACAGGTCTTGTGCACAGTTACAGTTTATGTAAGCTTATGTGTGCATCAGCATTGCTGTGACTGGACAAATCAGGTTCTTTAAATTACCCACCACCTCTACATCTTAAAAGCTGTCTATTCCCTCTCCTATATAGACCCCTATGCCTTAAGGGGAAGACTGTGCTAGAGACATCCCATCAGAGCTGATCACTCCAAAGCCTCTAATACTCATATTCTCCAGTTATGCATATCTGTGTTAATTGCATCTACTGCAAAAAGAAATTTCTCTGCTGAGAGTTGAAGATGCACTCATCAATAGTTACAGCATTATGCCATCAGTTGTTATTCTATTGCTATGTTCATTTAGTAGACTAGTACTATGTTATCCTCTGGATGTATAACCTATCTAGTTGCAAGTTCTTGACATCATTATCAATGTCACATATGTATTCCAACTCAAGGCATAACTTTATATCTATAATAAATAAATAAATAAATAATCATTTATAAATGATAAAATAATAAAAATTGGTTGCTTACTTCCCAATCTTGATGTCATTGTTTTACTTGTAGATATATCTTACATAGAGTCTATTATTATATTCAGCTGTGTTCATAGCTAAATATAAAATCTCTTAGGTAAGATTGATCGCTTCTTTTCTCCTCCAGTATTGTAGAGCACTATCAACTTGAATTCAGTAGGGATGAAGTTTTTAGCTGAGTACTAGCACAATTTCTTCATAAATAAGGCCAGTTGTATGTATTCACATAGTGAAAAGTAATCAAATTCCAACATTATTATATACTATAAGACAATTAAAATCAATTTTAAATGGAATACATTTTTTATGAATTATGAGACACAATATTTTGTGGGAATTATTAAAATATCAGAATGGTTTTCCCATTTTTTAAAAAAATAATTATTTATTTGGAATGTTCAAAGCCTTTTTCTTATAATCACATATTATTCAGATAAAACAATTAAAAATTACTCTCAAATAGATTACTTTCTGTTCATCATTCTTCTTGCTTTAGTCCAAGATGAAATCCAACAGAAGATGATCTAATGGACCAAATGTAAATGGACTGAAAGTAGAATAAACAGCCATTTAGGTACGTATGAGGAGATCTTATGCTTATTTTTCTTTACCACAACTAAGAATTACATTAAGTTGCAATTCATAGGTTTTATTTTGTTCAATTTTTTTTATCAGAAACTCATTTATCTAAATATCCAAAAAGTAAATTTAATTGTGGAAGTGATTTTTCAAAAGTCCTTTCTTTTAACTTGTTTTCTGACCATGAGGATTGGTGGCAGGGGAGCAGCTTTTTCTGCAATGACTGTACCAAATTTCTGTATCATTTGCATCTGTTGAACACAGCCATTTGTCTCATGAGTTAAGTGCTATGTCTGAATTGATTTATCTGTTGTAGCACTTGTCCTGGTTTAAATCTAATTATTTCTGTGTTTTCAGATTGTTGCTTTAGGATTCTTGTAGTTATCCAGCTGAAACATATTTAGTGATGTATTGCAAAAGCACCTGGGTCCTAAGAGAAATGAGAGTTAAACAAATTTATAAATAATAAACCTATTTATTTAGCGAGGGACCCATTTCCTCACTAACAGCTGCATTCACCTGCTAAGGAAAATCACTTCCGCTTGACTTAGAATGATAGAATTCACAAAATAAAATTTATTCATCTTGTTATCGATCCATCTTACTTAAAAACCCAACTTTTGTACACATTAATTTACTAACAGAAAGCAATTTTTTCATGGTATTTTGAAATGCAACAGTAATGTTTCCCGAAGTATTTCAGCCAAATTAAATAGCCATTTAAGAATATGGGTTGTGAGCCAGGCAGTGGTCATGCACGCCTTTAATCCCAGCACTTGGGAGGCAGAGGCAGGCAGATTTCTGAGTTTGAGGCCAGCCTGGTCTACAAAGTGAGTTCCAGGACAGCCAGGGCTACACAGAGAACCCCTGTCTTGGGAAAACAAAAACAAAAGACAAAACAAAACAAGAATGTGGATTGTGATCAGCACCTTCTGTGGTTGCTGCATCGTGTATTCCAAAGATAGGTGGTATAAATGGCAGAGAGCTCAGTAAGCTACTTAATTCTGATGGGAATTTTACTCCTTTCCCTCACAAACAGCTGTTGGAGGTTTACTGTGGCATAATAATGATGCCATGACTATTGCCTTGATAGAACTTCTTAAGGGCAAGCATAGTTTTGTGCTCCCCTGCTGCTGGTACTGAAAATCTCAATTGTCTTAAGATTCTCATATTGCTAATACTAGGGGAATTAAAGTAAGAGCTTGGGTAGCCTGAACACGTACCATTGCAGAGGGACTGTGCCCTAGAGCGCTCATATCACTGGAGGCTTTGCATAGCTCATGAATAGGTAGTTTTTGAATGAACTGAGAAATGTCTTTATTCGTCTTCCATTTCTCTCACTAAATTAAACGTTGTGTAAATAAAACTCTAAATGTTTTTTATAATTAGTTATTTCAATAAAATACCTATGCCAAATGTAGTGCTAAGTTTACAAGCAGTGAAATTAAAAAAAAAAAAAAGAAAGAAAGAAAAGAAAACCAGGTGATTCAGCTAAGTATACGTCAGAACACTTGGGGAATCAGGAAGACAGCATTTGATTTCTGGGATAGATACTCAGGCACTATTATTGAGAAAGAAAATATGCTTATGGGGAAACTTTCCAAATGATATAAACATACATTAAATATAGAAACAATTTATAATGCTAAATGTAAGTAAAAGTAATGAACTTATTAATTATGTAGATCTTTAGATCATATTAAAGTTTCCAGAAGTTATAATAAGAAACACAGGTCATCACAAATGACACTTGCAGATCTTGATAAATGCAAACTTTGTTAAAAAATATACAACATACTATATTTGTATTTCATGTATAACATATTATATATATATATATATATATATATATATATATATATAATGCAGATATAATGCAAGGTTTATGGAGATGTTGAAATAAAAAATATATTAAAATAATTTATGAAAACATTGTGTTTGCCTGTTTTCTAGAGTGAAAGGAACAGAAAGTGTGTCATTGCATGGGTAGAGGGGTAGGGAGAATCTGGGAAGGATTGGTGGAAGGGAAACCATGATCAGAATAGACTGGATGAAAAGCTTTTGCACTAAGTTAATAAATAAAAAGTAAAAAACCTATACAATTATATACAATTAAAGCATTGATTGAATAAGAAATATGGCTGTATGTATTCTACCAACACATGAAAAGCAGTTCTTAATTCCATAGGCACTGAAAAGTAATAGACCACAATGTTTTCTATAGGAAATGAATTAATGGGTTCACGGTGCATGAAATCCCATTTTGTTAAGTAAAAGGAGCCTGTTGGTCTTTATTGATCTTGCCTTTAGAATAGTTGTGCCTCTGTTTTGCATTTTATGTAATCAACACTACCATGTGAATGGAGAAAATAATAGTCTTGAAAAATGGCCACTGTAATTGCATTAAATCTCATTATGTGTGTTGATCAACAAATACTATTGTGAATATATTTTCAATGTAGTTTTCAAAATAATCAGTGTTAAAAGTAAGAGATGATTAAATCACATGTTTTCTCACATATAACATCAACAAAATCTTTACAGATTAAATTTGCATGTCAGAATTATCATGGAGATTATCTTAAATGTTTATCACATGAAAATAAATAGTACATATGTGTATGCACACATTATTTCAAACCTTAGCTTACAAGCAAGATAGCATGTTTGTTAACTTTAAACTGAAAATGTAATAAAATAAGTACAATAATCCATTTTATAGCTTATATGTTTTCTGACTCACGTGGATCCTAGGAGAATCAATAGGTAAATATTTTGGGGCTTAAACTGAATAAATTTACCAGGAATCTTCTGTTTTCTTAAGAGGTTATCATTATCTATATATATTCTCTCTCTCTCTCTCTCTCTCTCTCTCTCTCTCTCTCTCTCTCTCTGTCTCTCTCTCTCTCTGTCTCTCTGTCTCTGTCTCTGTCTCTCTCTCTCTCTCTCTCTCTCTCTCTCTCTCTCTCTCTCTTTCTGTGTGCGTGCATGTGTGCACACACGTGCACCAGTGGGGGGAGAAAGAGAAAGAGAGAGAGGGAGAGAGAAAAAGCACCTTCACACATGCATGTGTATGCATATGTAGAAAGAAAGAAGTAGAATTATTTAAATTATTCATCAAGTAAGTATGCCTGCAGATACTATTAAAAGAAACAGGTCATTATAGAGGACAATTTAAAATATGTGAATATGATGTTGGAATTAGGCAGACCCTTTCTATCTTCAAAATAAACATCTCAACAAACAAGTTGGTGTACTATCCCAGAATCACTCAAGAAGTAGAAAAGAAGGATTGAGATTACCAGGGCAGCCCAAGCTGCAAAGGAAGGCATTATGTAAAAATAAAAGTGAAAAAACTATAATTAGAAAACAGGCATAAGAGAAAGCAAAAGAGGAAAGCAGGGACTGAGAGACACAAGGAGATAAACAAATGGCTAACTACATAGTCTATGACTTTGGAAAAGGCATAGGCACTTTCAGTGCAACCTATCCACATCTTGGTAGTTGATTACCAACAGAGAATAGTGATGTAAAATTTGCTAAATTTTAACCTTCAAATCAGAAACATAGAGATGAATTTCTTCAGGTGGACCACACCTCTCCAAATTTCAGCAATATCCAAAATATCACTTCTAGCTGGGGACCAAATGTTCAAAGACATGCTTGTGTGGATAAAAGTTTACAAACAGATTGCAAAAGCATCTGATCTCATGTATTGCATATCATCAAAGAGAAGGTGTACAAAACAGCCTGTTCAGTATTGTCAAAGCATGGTGCGGGTAGAGACCTTCGTATCCCACTTCAAATACATTACATCTGCCACAGACATATATACACGCCGCAGGATCAGTCATAATGGTCCCCAAATGGTGCATTGGCGGTGTAGATGGGGCAGATGGCAGGTTTCTCACAGTACCCAGTACTAAGTCAAGACCTACAGTTCTTATTCAGTGGGCATCTTTTGCATATATTTTGTGTGACATAAATATATTGTTTAAAATGCTAAAATGGTCTGCAGACAGTCCTGTGTAGTGTATGAGACAGAAGCATTTTTAGGGATATTTATAGCCCATAAACTTAAGTTGCAAATGAAGTAGAACTGTGAAATAAATGCAAAATAGTTTACCAAAGCCTGTTGTTGGAATTACTACGATGTGATCTAAATGCACATAAGCATAAACTTTTAAATTTAGCCTAAAATTGTGAGACGATGCCAATGAAAAGTAGCAAAAAAAAAAAAAAAAAAAACCCACAGGAAGTTGAAAAATTAGATCTTGATCATATATTGAAAGAGTAAATTCATCAAGAAGACAGGAAACATACCATTTGCAATATGCTGAACTTAAAATAAACTGGATATATTGAAATGAGTTTAAAATGAAAGGGAACTGTGGACAATTGTGAACAATATTTACTACCAAAAGACATGGAGTCAAATGTTAAAAATAACCCTCTGGTAATGAAATATATCTGTTTCATGATGCACTACATTTATGAAGTAGGTTTTTACTTCTCTTCTTTTCTGAGTTAGGGTGTTGATTGGAAGGCCAGTAGGTCAAATCCAGGATATTCCTGCTTCTGCATCCAATGGGCAATAATACAGATCTCTACCATGTAGCCAGGTAAATAGTAAATATCGAAGGAGTTGTTAAAATTGTTAATGAAGCCTGGCATGGTGGCGCACGCCTTTAATCCCAGCACTTGGGAGGCAGAGGCAGGTGGATTTCTGAGTTCGAGGCCACCCTGGTCTACAGAGTGAGTTTCAGGACAGCCAGGGCTATTACAGAGAAACCCTGTCTTGAAAAATCAAAAAAAAAAAAAGTTAATGAAACTCTTCTTGTTCATTTCATTCATCAACTAATAGTGAAACAACAGGTAGTTCAGGATCAAAATGATTCTGATATTAATGATAAAGAATCTATAGTTTGGTTTCAAACATCTCCCAAAGATCTTTGTTTTAATCTTAGTCTTCAGTTTTTATCATTTTTCCTTAAATAGTTATTAATCTAGTATTTCATGGAATCAGTGGCTGAATATATTTTCAGATGTGTATGCGGTCATGATCTATATGCTCTCAGATTTTGTATTTTTTCTGAAGAAGTCCCCATAAAAATTTTAACATATTATTGCACAGAGGGATTCTTGAAAGGAATTTCACACATCTTCCTCTGTTGATTTTTACCATATTAGTTTATAAACAAATCCTGGAACCAGTCATTAGCTCCTAAAGAAGGAATAACCAACCCACTTGACTCTATAGATCAAAGATTAGCTATTTGCTCAGGTTAATGATAGGCCATGCACTATAAGGGTAGTTGCCACACGCCAGAGGAATTGTGCAGTATAGAAGAGGCTACAACAGTGATAGACGTTCAATTTTTGAGTTTTACTTCCATTTATCAGGATATTACTTTGTACAACAGCTTCTGGCCAGAATACATGATACAAAGATTAACTTCTAATTATGACATTAAATTAGTTTTTCATTTATCCCATAAAGGCATTAAATGTAAAGAGGGTTGACATAACCAAATCATCAATGTAATCACATTATTAAATTATCCAAGCACCTGTTTCTATAACCACGATTCAGTTTCAACTTTCAAACGTTATTCCATTTCAATCCTTTAGCACTTCTTCTCCCCTTCTCTTATACACTGAAGAGTTTTGAGGAAAAGCCCATGACAGTCTAGGATCATTCAGCAGTGTCACTCTTTGTTAGGTTTTTTTTATGTTTCCTAAAGGCATAATATGATTTTACAGTTATGGAACTTTAAAATATTTAAACAAGACTCTTTAGTACTCATAATTAATAATGAATATGTTTTTAAATAGAGACGTAAAGGATACATTATCTCTCTGCTTCATTTTCTTTAGTGAGGCATACTTGGTTGTTTGAACATGAGGTATTAAACTGGGAAAGATATGGCAAATCATTAAGGAGTGTGTGTCTGAGTGTGTGTCTGAGTGTGTATTTAGTTGTATGAATGGGTTTGTAGTCCTAATGTCTGAGATAACTCTCTGAGATCATCTAGTGATCTCTCTGATGTATATAAATTTAAGGTTTTATAACTCTAATTTAAATATATGTTCATAGCAGCTGCCTAAAATTTTTTTAAATAGTTGCCTTGAAAATAATATAAAATAATCAACTTTTAATACAACTCAAATGGCAAGTGTAAATCAAAGGAACTATAGTTCTTCCACATGTATGCAGCTACTCCAGGCCAAGTTATCAAAAAATATGTCTGAGACTTCTGTTGGTCTTTTATTTTTTAATGTTAAAACAGATTCTTCTCTCATACTGTACATCCTGAAAAGAGTTTCCTCTCCCTTCACTTCTCCCAGCTTCCGCCACCTCCCTTCACACTAGATCTGCTTCCCCTGTCTCCCTTAAAACCAGGCCTTCACGAAACTGCAGAGAAACAGTAAAAAAGAAGATGCATTAGGACAAAATAAAAACCCTCATATGGAGGTCTGGCAAGGCAACCCATCAGGAGGAAGAATCTCAATATCATATAAAAGAGAGAGGCACACCGGGCATCACTGTTAGGAATCTTAAAAAGACTTAGAGATACTGGAGCACTGGGGCAGTAGAGGGTGGGTGGGTGGGAAAGAACCCTAATAGAGGCAAAGAGGAGAGCGAAGAGGGCAGATGTGTGATGGGGGGTGGGGGTGTGGGGGGTTAACCAGAAAGCACGATATCATTTGAGATATGAAAATATGGAATGATTAATAAAAAAAATAAAATAAATAAACTTAGAGAATCCTAGGTTTGCAAATCTTTTGAAGCTAACATGAGATGCCAATGATACAATGGCTGACTGAACTAGCTGTGCATTATTCAAAGAGTACTTTCCTGGATCCTATCTACAGAAGCAAGGCTATGAAAATGGAGAAAAGTGCCTATAAAAAAATTAAATAATAGCAAATTACTTTCAAAACATATCTAAACCAATTATCTGACACAAGATAGGATTAGAAAAAGTAGCTTAGCTATGATTTAAATAATATTAAAATAATCCCAAAGAGTTCATTCATATGATAATATTTTTGAAACAGAAACGTGTATGAAATTGAGGAGATACTAAGGTTAAATGCATTAAGTATTGACCCAGAGGCACAAGAATGTATAGCACCATGCTAAGCAAAAACAACCAGCACTTCTATTTCATTAATTTGACCAAGAGCAAACCCAAATTTGAATTCTTCACTTCTTTCCCTGTGTTTCCCATCTGTCTAGAACTTATGAATTATATCTTCTCTGTAGTCTGGTTATTGTGTATTTATATTATTTATTTATGTCTGATTATTTATGTCTGATTGCTTGTCCCTCCATCTATGTCCCTAACAGAGAACTAAAATCTCTACTTATTGAACAACACAGACACCATCATTTGTAAAGAAATGGGAGGTAATTTTCAGAATAATTTAACAGAGTTAATTTGGGATTAATAATATATAACTTTAAAGAAAATTATAGAGATTGGGTACTTATAATAAACAAAGTATGTTTTCAAAACTGCATATGTTCTCTCATGCTTTGAATCTAGATTTAATCATGTACCATACCAGTTGGTTATCTGCTATTAACTGGTAAGCCTTATAAACATATATCTATCACATTATAACAACTGAGCTCGATACAATTAGAAAGGTAGATGAACAGACAGAGAGAGACATACAGAAAGAAAAACAGAGAGACAGATAGAGAGATATGCAAGCAATATAAATTATTTTAAAAACAACATGGGTGTGAACGATAGTGAGAATGATTAGAATGGCTATACAGGAGTGTGCAGGAGTCTGGTCTGGTGCTACTATGTATTCAAATGCTAAATACTGGCTCCCAAGATTTGGTGGTGCCCAAAGAGGACCATCTCATGTATACCATTTTTTGTTGTATAAACCTTACCAAGAAAGTTATACCTGATGGTTTAATAAAGTTACCTATGACCTGATTTGACCTAAAAGAATGAGGAATGGCTAGGTTTCTAGGTTTGGAGTTTCATGCAAGGACCACAAGGAGAGAGGGGAAGAAGAAGGAGTCAAGAAGCCTGTCACTATGGAGTAGGTGGATCTCAAATGCATAGCCATCAGGTCTGGCCTGATCAAGTAAGAAGAGCCCGAATAAAATATTGCAAGTGTTATCTCCATGAATTCCATTGGGAAGTAGACCAAAAAGCATAGAGAGTTGATATCTGCCCAGTTCTATTGGTTTTAACCATATTATAAATCTAGTTTTCAGTGTCTTTTATTTAGGAATTATATAGTCTGAAGTTGAATAGAAACCCCTTATGTATATTAAAAAATAACAGGAATGTGTAGCAACATCCAGAAGTAATAATTACCACTACAGAGTTGGATGAAGGAGGAAAAGTAAATGAAGAACAAAAACAAATCATAATCTCAAAAATAACAAAGGACATTGAAATGGATAACACAAATTTAGAATTGTAGTTTTAATTCCTCATCATTAAAATTTCTCTTGACAACATATAGGGACAATTTCAGAAAATCACACTCAAAATGTATTGCTGTGGAGCCAATTTCTGATGAATTAATCTTCAAAACGCTCCCTATTTAAGGTTTGGGGGAACACTGAATACCTAAAATAAAAGTCACAGACCATCTGAAGCTCAAGAAGAAGGAAGACCAAAGTGTGGATGCTTCAATCCTTTTTAGAAGGGAGAACAAAGGTAGAGGGTAGAAGGGACTTGTCAGGAATAAAGGAGGGGAATGGGGAAAAAGGGGGTCATGATCAGATATGCGAGGAGACAAGGATGATATACAGAGGTTCAGGAATTTGAACAGAGGTATGTATCACTGGTGGATGGGGAAAATGGGGGGGGGGGAGGGAAGTAGCCACCAGTTAGTCCCAGATGCCTGGAAAGCAAGAGGCTCCAAAGGACCCAACAGGGATGAGATTAGCTGAAATGCCCAACAAAGGGGAATGAGAATCTGTAGAGACCATATCCAGAGGTTAGGAAATGTAGCAAGGTAGGGGAATGGTGTCACCCACTCATCTCCAAATTTTTAAACCAGAATTGCTCCTGTCTAAAGGAAATACAGAGACAAAGTGTGGAGCAGAGCCTGAAGGAAAGGCCATCCAGAGACTGCCCCACCTGGAGATCCATCCCATATACAGTCACTAAACCCAGACAATATTGTGGATGTCAAGAAGTGCTTGCTGACAGGAGCCTGATATAGCTGTCTCCTCAGAAGCTCTGCCAGAATCTGACAAGTACCAAGGTGGATGCTCGCAGCCAACCATTGGAATGAGCATGGGGACCCCAAAGGAGGAGTTAGAGAAAGGACTGAACGAGGTGAAGGGGCTTGCAACCCCCTAGGAAGAACAACAATATTAACCAACCAGATTCCCCCAGAGCTCCCAGGAACTAAACCACCAACCAAAGACTACACTTGGAGGAACCCATGGCTCCAGTCGTATATGTAGCAGAGGATGGCCTTTTAGGACATCAATGGGAGGAGAAGCCCTTGGTCCTGTGAAGGCTTTATGCCCCAGTGAAGCGGAATGCCATAGCATGTCTGATATAATTCAAATGTAAAAATAACAGATGGTTAGGAAGCTCACAAGCATAGTATGAACCTACTATTACTGTTTTATTAAATGTTCACAACACCAAAACACCCTGTAAATTTGCATATTCATACTCCTAGATTACTGCAGCTTTTCTATGTAGTCAGAACTATTTCTTACTATAGTTATTAGTATAGTGTATTTTGTTTAATGTAGAACACGATAAGTACCTGAGATATTCTAAGTTACAATTAGCACATCTTTATCCCACACGTCCACATACACAGGAACCTTTGAAGAAGTTGGGGGGAAAAAAGAATGTAAAAACCAGAGGTTGAAAGGGCTGAGATAGTTATATTCTACACAGGATAGCATCACTATTTTTATGAATCAGCAGCCTCTATGCTTCCCTGTGTCAGATTAGTACAAACTCAAGACAGTCAACATTTAACACAGAAAGGAGAGTTCATGATTTCTAACATCTAATTGAGAAACTATGGATAACTAATGGCTCTAGACCAGGATACTTGTTTTTGTGATATGGTGCCACTCAGAAGGTTGACTGTGCAACAGTAGATGGTCTTATACACATGAATATATGGATATCACAAGTTAACTAACTGAATGTCTTAATTTCTTTTTCATTGCTCTGATAAGATGCCATGGCCAAGGTAATTTTTAGAAAAAAAAAATGAATGTACTTAATTCACTGTGTGTAATTTTAGGCTGAGAAATTCAAGAGACTGAAGAAATGTCATATTGCATAAATAATGTTAGAAAATTGGCATTTGAGGAAGATTAAATATTTAGTCTTAGTAAATGATTTTATCATGATTTACTTTATTAACTGCTACTTCTTCAGTATCTTCTAGATTGTGAATGTCTTAGGTACCTTTTATTTGCTGACAATAGACATGATGCTTTAAGCAATTTATTTAAGAGTATGTTTATATGACCTTGTGGTTACAGAGGTCTAGAGATCATGGCCATTACAGTGATAGGGCCTAAGGGTAAGTGGTAGGGCTTAACTAAGTTGATTCAATGTTTTGACTATTTTAAATGTTAGCATGGAAGATTTTTCTTTGTATACAGGTTTCATTTCCTCTGGCTAAATACTGATGAAGAATTTTGGGTCATAATAATTTTGATTTTACTTTTCCTTAGAATATTGAATCAACTTAGTTTTTTTTTTCTTGTCTTTTGTTTTTTTATTTATATATTTATTTACATCCCAGACTTTATTCCCTGATGTCCACCCTCTGACTGTTCTACCACCCCCTGTCTACATGAGGATGTCCTCACCACCTACCACCCACCTAACCAGATCTCTAAACTCCCTGGGGCCCAAGTCTCTTGAGGGTTAGGTGCATTTTCTTTGAACCCAGACCTGACAGTCCTCTGCTGTAAATGTGTTAGGGGCCTCATATCAGCTGATGTATGCTGCCTGATTGGTGGTCCAGTGTTTGAGAGATCTCAGGGGTCCAGGTAAATTGAGACTGCTGGTCCTCCTAAAGGGCTGCTCTCCTCTTCAACTTTTTCCAGCCATTTCCTAATTCAACAACAGGGTTCAGCAACTTAGTTTCTAATCAAGAGATGAATATGCCAAAAATTGTACCATATGAATAGACAATGTTGTAGTAGTCACTGACAGAGAAGAAGGAGAACCTTTATTTACAGAGGAACTAAAGGAAGTGGAGGGTGTCATGCTAAACTAAAACAGAAAAAGAAAGACAAGTATTATGTGGTTTTCTTTATATGAAGAAATGAGAGACACAGATGACAGAAACACAGAGAGAGAGAAAGAGACAGAGAGAATACAAACAATTGTTAATCTCATTCATGTTTATTTTATTTTTATTTTATGGTAATTTTAATTAAATATAAAACATTATCTAAAAATGAATAAAAATAAAACTGTGTTTTTCAAGTTTTCTATGTAAGAAAATCTGGCATCTTTATTTAATATGTGAAATGTTTGACTTAGTAGAAAGAAGCACCCCTTCCAAAATACTCCTTGAAAGGATTTATAGTTGTCATCTTACAGAGCATCCCAGAAGCAAGCTTTGCTGTTCCTCCCAGCTTCTGCAATTTTACTTCAAAATAAATTCTATTTCTTTAGAATGGCTCAGCTTTCTGGCTGTTTTCCATGAGCTCCTGTGAATTTTGATGATTCATAAATTTTCAATTTCATGAAGGGAATATGAACAGAAATTAAATGTCTGAAACTTCTTGAAACTTTTATAGCAGAAATATCACTACCCATTCATTAGCAATTAAGTATTAACTTTCATAAAGGTGTATCTCAAATCTGGCTAAGTAAATAATCCACATTTTTTGCTTGTTGGTTGGTTGGTAGGTTTGGTTCTTTTTTTTTTTTTTTTTTTTTTTTTCCTAAAGCTCAAATGTTTACCCTTGTTGACCAGCATGACTGATCTCAATCTACAGGATCCTAGATGATTTCATATTTTAGTCACTGAAGTAACTAGAACTATAAATACATATTTTATTGGACTTAAGATATGAGCCTTATATTTAGTGAGGAAGATTAGTATTATAACGGGTCAACCTTATAATGCTCAGTACTCATTGTCAACTTGACTATATTTGGAAAAGTCTCAGACTCAAGAAAAGAGAAAGACTGCAACAACATGACTTCATCTGTGTTTTACATACAATGATGGATTGTGTCTTCATATCTTGAGCAGAAATCAACAATAGCAAGAACAAAAATAACAACAACAACAAAACTTTTCTTGTTTTTCTCAGGTATTCAATGACATCAATGTGTTTAAAAGCAACTGCTTGCAACCAACCTTGTTCCTTTTAGTAAATGATAATAACCCTAATAACTAGAGTAAATGCATCTCAAAACGTGTTAAAAATGTGATACATATCTTCTAACTGGCATAACTTTAGATAAGATTTTGTTGTCATTTATACTCTTATTTACACTAATATTAAGTTGCATGATTTGTCAGAAAACATGGAAAATTATAGTAATGCAAAGATAAATATAGAACATGGTTTCTGTTGAGGACTCATGGTTATTAGATGGCGACAAAGGTAAAAGAAAGTCAGTATAATAAAAGTAAATTCACTTTTACAAGTAGTTCCCCAAAAGTAAAAGAAAGACATTGTTGACAATTAAATCTTTTTTTTTTCTTTCCATTTTTTATTAGGTATTTAGCTCATTTACATTTCCAATGCTATACCAAAAGTCCCCCATACCCACCCACCCCCACTCCCCTACCCGCCCACTCCCCCTTTTTGGCCCTGGCGTTCCCCTGTTCTGGGGCATATAAAGTTTGTGTGTCCAATGGGCCTCTCTTTCCAGTGATGGCCGACTAGGCCATCTTTTGATACATATGCAGCTAGAGTCAAGAGCTCCGGGGTACTGGTTAGTTCATAATGTTGATCCACCTATAGGGTTGCAGATCCCTTTAGCTCCTTGGGTACTTTCTCTAGCTCCTCCATTGGGAGCCCTGTAATCCATCCATTAGCTGACTGTGGGCATCCACTTCTGTGTTTGCTAGGCCCCGGCATAGTCTCACAAGAGACAGCTACATCTGGGTCCTTTCGATAAAATCTTGCTAGTGTATGCAATGGTGTCAGCGTTTGGATGCTGATTATGGGGTGGATCCCTGGATAAGGCAGTCTCTACATGGTCCATCCTTTCATCTCAGCTCCAAACTTTGTCTCTGTAACTCCTTCCAAGGGTGTTTTGTTCCCACTTCTAAGGAGGGGCATAGTGTCCACACTTCAGTCTTCATTTTTCTTGAGTTTCATGTGTTTAGGAAATTGTATCTTATATCTTGGGTATCCTAGGTTTTGGGCTAATATCCACTTATCAGTGAGTACATATTGTGTGAGTTCCTTTGTGAATGTGTTACCTCCCTCAGGATGATGCCCTCCAGGTCCATCCATTTGGCTAGGAATTTCATAAATTCATTCTTTTTAATAGCTGAGTAGTACTCCATTGTGTAGATGTACCACATTTTCTGTATCCATTCCTCTGTTGAGGGGCATCTGGGTTCTTTCCAGTTTCTGGCTATTATAAATAAGGCTGCTATGAACATAGTGGAGCATGTGTCCTTCTTACCAGTTGGGGCTTCTTCTGGATATATGCCCAGGAGAGGTATTGCTGGATCCTCCGGTAGTACTATGTCCAATTTTCTGAGGAACCGCCAGACTGATTTCCAGAGTGGTTGTACAAGCCTGCAATCCCACCAACAATGGAGGAGTGTTCCTCTTTCTCCACATCCTCGCCAGCATCTGCTGTCACCTGAATTTTTGATCTTAGCCATTCTCACTGGTGTGAGGTGGAATCTCAGGGTTGTTTTGATTTGCATTTCCCTGATGATTAAGGATGTTGAACATTTTTTCAGGTGCTTCTCTGCCATTCGGTATTCCTCAGGTGAGAATTCTTTGTTCAGTTCTGAGCCCCATTTTTTAAGGGGGTTATTTGATTTTCTGAGGTCCACCTTCTTGAGTTCTTTATATATGTTGGATATTAGTCCCCTATCTGATTTAGGATAGGTAAAGATCCTTTCCCAGTCTGTTGGTGGTCTTTTTGTCTTATAGACAGTGTCTTTTGCCTTGCAGAAACTTTGGAGTTTCATTAGGTCCCATTTGTCAATTCTCGATCTTACAGCACAAGCCATTGCTGTTCTGTTCAGGAATTTTTCCCCTGTGCCCATATCTTCAAGGCTTTTCCCCACTTTCTCCTCTATAAGTTTCAGTGTCTCTGGTTTTATGTGAAGTTCCTTGATCCACTTAGATTTGACCTTAGTACAAGGAGATAAGTATGGATCGATTCGCATTCTTCTACATGATAACAACCAGTTGTGCCAGCACCAATTGTTGAAAATGCTGTCTTTCTTCCACTGGATGGTTTTGGCTCCCTTGTCGAAGATCAAGTGACCATAGGTGTGTGGGTTCATTTCTGGGTCTTCAATTCTATTCCATTGGTCCACTTGTCTGTCTCTATACCAGTACCATGCAGTTTTTATCACAATTGCTCTGTAGTAAAGCTTTAGGTCAGGCATGGTGATTCCACCAGAGGTTCTTTTATCCTTGAGAAGAGTTTTTGCTATCCTCGGTTTTTTGTTATTCCAGATGAATTTGCAAATTGCTCCTTCTAATTCGTTGAAGAATTGAGTTGGAATTTTAATGGGGATTGCATTGAATCTGTAGATTGCTTTTGGCAAGATAGCCATTTTTACAATGTTGATCCTGCCAATCCATGAGCATGGGAGATCTTTCCATCTTCTGAGATCTTCTTTAATTTCTTTCTTCAGGGACTTGAAGTTTTTATCATACAGATCTTTCACTTCCTTCGTTAGAGTCACGCCGAGATATTTTATATTATTTGTGGCTATTGAGAAGGGTGTTGTTTCCCTAATTTCTTTCTCAGCCTGTTTATTCTTTGTGTAGAGAAAGGCCATTGACTTGTTTGAGTTAATTTTATATCCAGCTACTTCACCGAAGCTGTTTACCAGGTTTAGGAGTTCTCTGTTGGAATTTTTAGGGTCACTTATATATACTATCATATCATCTGCAAAAAGTGATATTTTGACTTCCTCTTTTCCAATTTGTATCCCCTTGATCTCCTTTTGTTGTCTAATTGCTCTGGCTAATACTTCAAGTACTATGTTGAAAAGGTAGGGAGAAAGTGGGCAGCCTTGTCTAGTCCCTGATTTTAGTGGGATTGCTTCCAGCTTCTCTCCATTTACTTTGATGTTGGCTACTGGTTTGCTGTAGATTGCTTTTATCATGTTTAGGTATTGGCCTTGAATTCCTGATCTTTCCAGAACTTTTATCATGAATGGGTGTTGGATCTTGTCAAATGCTTTTTCTGCATCTAACGAGATGATCATGTGGTTTTTGTCTTT
This sequence comes from Mus musculus, assembly GCF_000001635.26. Classification (NCBI taxonomy): domain Eukaryota; kingdom Metazoa; phylum Chordata; class Mammalia; order Rodentia; family Muridae; genus Mus; species Mus musculus. The sequence goes on along the minus strand of NC_000071.6, from coordinate 80,109,904 downwards.
GAGTTTGTTTATATAATGGATTACATTGATGGATTTTCGTATATTAAACCATCCCTGCATCCCTGGAATAAAACCTACTTGGTCAGGATGGATGATTGCTTTAATGTGTTCTTGGATTCGGTTAGCGAGAATTTTATTAAGGATTTTTGCATCGATGTTCATAAGAGAAATTGGTCTGAAGTTCTCTATCTTTGTTGGATCTTTCTGTGGTTTAGGTATCAGAGTAATAGTGGCTTCATAAAATGAGTTGGGTAGAATACCTTCTACTTCTATCTTGTGAAAAAGTTTGTGCAGAACTGCAGTTAGATCTTCTTTGAAGGTCTGATAGAACTCTGCACTAAACCCGTCTGGTCCTGGGCTTTTTTTGGCTGGGAGACTATTAATAACTGCTTCTATTTCTTTAGGGGATATGGGACTGTTTAGAAGGTCAACTTGATCCTGGACAGATGTTATACAGACACTAAGAGAACACAAACTGCAGCCCAGGCTACTATACCCAGCCAAACTTGGAATAGGGCTGGAATATTGGAAAATTTGTAGTGGAGAGAATTGAAGGTAGATTCAATAAAAATGCCATATATATATAATTTTATATAATTTTCAAACAATAAAACTGAGATTGGTTTTGAATTAATATCCTGCTATTACTTATGATAGAGGCAGGTGAGACATTCCTGAAGATCTAAAATAAGACACTCCAAAAGACATGTTTGTAATACAACTTAATCCTATATAAGTATGTCTGGGCCCCATTGGGTTTTCTAATTCTAAGCAATATAAAACTTGATTTTTTTTGTTTTACTTTACAAATATTTTAATTATTGGGAAGTTGTGAGGTATTGGCTTTCATTTTTCAAAACTGTGTTGTTTCTTCTTGAGAATTTAGTAATAAAAATATGAAAAGTATTTGCAAAATCCCACATGACCCCAATAAAATTAAGTAACATATACAATTTATGTACATTATTATTGATTTTTGGGAACAGTTATGAATCCAGGTCTTCTTTCTTTGTATGTGGAAAAACAAAAACAGGCACAAGCCCCTTCCAGTCCAAGCAGCACCGGAGTAGGTAGGGCGCACAGTCGGCTGACTATCGCCAGCTACCCACAACACCCGCCAAGCGATCTTCAGACTTCTGCTGAGTCCCGGGACTCCGCGGCAGGCAGCCTGCAGACAACCAGCCACCTTCGGGGCCAGAGGACAGGTATCCACAGGCCTGGGAGGCTTTTGCCTCAGGTTCCCTCGGTAGCCATCTCCGTTCCAGGACTCCATGGCCGGCAGTCTGCAGGTGAGAGCAAGGAATACAGAGGCTAGCAGCTTCTGGGACAGGCGAGAGGTTCTGAGGCAGCGCCATTTTTGGCTCCAGACAACAAGCCACCTTCTGGGCCAGAGGAAAGGTGTCTGCCCCGGCCTAGGGGGCTTCTGCCTCAGGTTCCACTGAGGCCATCTTGGTTCCGGGACTCTGCAGCAGGCAGTCTGCAGGTGAGAGTGTGGACTACAGAGGCTAGTAGCTTCTGGGACAGGCTAGAGCCACAGAGCTTCTGAGGTGGTGCCATTTTCTGCTCTAGACAACCAGCCACATTTGGGGCCAGAGGACAGGTGTCCGCCTGGCCCAAGAGGCCTCTGAGGAAAGTAGTCTACACAGGTGAGAGTTCGGACTACTGAAACAACTGCATCTGTGACAGGCCAAAGCAACACAGCTTCTGGGAAAGATCCTGTTTTGGGCCTTCATCTTCGGCCAGGAGGAGGTCCAAACGCCAGATAACTGTGAACCCTCCCTGAAAGAGGAGAGCTTGCCTGCAGAGACTGCTCTGACCACTGAAACTCAGAGGAGAGAGACAGTCTCCCAGGTCTGCTGATAGTGGGTAACAAAATCACCAGAGAAACAATCTCTAAACAGAGACAACTATAACAGCTAACTCCAGAAATTACCAGATGGCGAAAGGTAAACGTAAGAATCTTACTAACAGAAAACAGGACCACTCACCATCATCAGAACCCAGCACTCCCACTTTGCCCAGTCCAGGGCACCCCAACACACCCGAAAAGCTAGACCTGGATTTAAAAGCCTTTCTCATGATGATGGTAGAGGACATCAAGAAGGACTTAAATAACTCACTAAAAGAAATACAGGAGAACACTGCTAAACAGGTAGAAGACATTAAAGAGGAAGCACAAAAATCGCTTAAAGATTTGCAGAAAAACACAACCAAACAGGTGATGGAATTGAATAAAACCATCCAAGACCTAAAAAGGAAAGTAGACACAATAAAGAAAACCCAAAGTGAGGCAATGCTGGAGATAGAAACACTAGGAAAGAAATCTGGAACCATAGATGTGAGCATCAGCAATAGAATACAAGAGATGGAAGAGAGAATCTCAGGTGCAGAAGACTCCATAGAGAACATCAGCACAACAATCAAAGAAAATGGAAAATGCAAAAAGATCCTAACTCAAAACATCAAGGAAATCCAGGACACAATGTGAAGACCAAACCTACGAATAATAGGAGTGGATGAGAATGAAGATATTCAACTCAAAGGACCAGCAAACATCTTCAACAAAATTATAGAAGAAAACTTCCCAAATTTAAAGAAAGAGATGCCCATGAACATACAAGAAGCCTACAGAACTCCAAATAGACTGGACCAGAAAAGAAATTCCTCCTGACACATAATAATCAGAACAACAAATGCACTAAATAAAGATAGGATACTAAAAGCAGTAAGGGAAAAAGGTCAAGTAACATATAAAGGCAGGCCTATAAGAATTACACCAGACTTCTCACCAGAGACTATGAAAGCCAGAAGAGCCTGGACAGATGTTATATAGACACTAAGAGAACACAAATTCCAGCCCAGGCTACTATACCCGGACAAACTCTCAATTACCATAGATGGAGAAACCAAAGTATTCCACAACAAAGCCAAATTCACACATTATCTTTCCAGGAATCCAGCCCTTCAAAGGATAATAGAAAAAAAAACCAATACAAGGACGGAAACCACGCCCTAGAAAAAGCAAGAAGATAATCCTTCAACAAACCTAAAAGAAGACAGCCACAAGAACAAAATGTCAACTTTAACAACAAAAATAACTGGAAGCAACAACTACTTTTCCTTAATATCTCTGAATATCAATGGACTCAAGTCCCCAATAAAAAGATATAGACTAACAAACTGGCTACATAAACAAGACCCAACATTTTGCTGCCTACAGGAAACTCATCTCAGGGAAAAAGACAGACACTACCTCAGAGTAAAAGGCTGGAAAACAATTTTCCAAGCAAATGGTGTGAAGAAACAAGCGAGAGTAGCCATTCTAATATCTAACAAAATCGACTTCCAACCCAAAGTTATCAAAAAAGACAAGGAAGGGCACTTCATACTCATCAAAGGTAAAATCTTCCAAGAGGAACTCTCAATTCTGAATATCTATGCTCCAAATACAAGGGCAGCCACATTCATTAAAGAAACTTTAGTAAAGCTCAAAGCACACATTGCACCTCACACAATAATAGTGGGAGACTTCAACACACCACTTTCACCAATAGACAGATCAGGGAAACAGAAACTAAACAGGGACACAGTGAAACTAACAGAAGTGATGAAACAAATGGACTTAACAGATATCTACAGAACATTTTATCCTAAAACAAAAGGATATACCTTCTTCTCAGCACCTCATGGTACCTTCTCCAAAATTGACCACATAATTGGTCACAAAACAGGCCTCAACATATACAAAAATATTGAAATAGTCCCATGCATCCTATCAGATCACCATGGACTAAGGCTGATCTTCAATAACAAAATAAATAATAGAAAGCCAACATTCACGTGGAAACTGAACAACACTCTTCTCAATGACACCTTGGTCAAGGAAGGAATAAAGAAAGAAATTAAAGACTTTTTAGAGTTTAATGAAAATGAAGCCACATCGTACCCAAACCTATGGGACACAATGAAAGCATTTCTAAGAGGGAAACTCATAGCTCTGAGTGCCTCCAAGAAGAAACGGGAGAGAGCACATACTAGCAGCTTGACAACACATCTAAAAGCTCTAGAAAAAAAAAGGAAGCAAATTCACCCAAGAGGAGTAGAAGGCAGGAAATAATCAAACTCAGGGGTGAAATCAACCAAGTGGAAACAAGAAGAACTATTCAAAGAATTAACCAATCAAGGAGCTGGTTCTTTGAGAAAATCAACAAGATAGATAAACCCTTAGCCAGAATCACTAGAGGGCACAGGGAAAGCGTCCTAATTAACAAAATCATAAATGAAAAGGGAAACATAACAACAGATCCTGAAAAAATCCAAAACACCATCAGAACCTTCTACAAAAGGCAATACTCAACAAATCTGGAAAACCTGGATGAAATGGACAAGTTTCTATACAGATACCAGGTACCAAAGCTAAATCAAGATCAGGTTAATGATCTAAACGGTCCTATATCCCCTAAAGAAATAGAAGCAGTCATTAATAGTCTCCCCACCAAAAAAAGCCCAGGACCAGATGGGTTTAGTGCAGAGTTCTATAAGACCTTCAAAGAAGATCTAATCCCAGTTCTTCACAAACTATTCCACAAAATAGAAACAGAAGGTGCTCTACCCAACTCATTCTATGAAGCCACAATTACTCTGATACCTAAACCACAAAAAGACCCAACAAAGATAGAGAACTTCAGACCAATTTCCCTTAAGAATATCGATGTAAAAATCCTCAATAAAGTTCTTGCTAACCGAATCCAGGAACACATCAAAACAATCATCCTTCCTGACCAAGTAGGGTTCATACCAGGGATGCAGGGATGGTTCAATATACAGAAATCCATCAATGTAATCCAGTATATAATCAAACACAAAGACAAAAACCACATGATTATCTCGTTAGATGCAGAGAAAGCATTTGACAAAATCAAACACCCTTTCATGATAAAAGTCTTGGAAAGATCAGGAATTCAAGGCCCATACCTAAACATGATAAAAGCAATCTACAGCAAACCAGTAGCCAACATCAAAGTAAATGGTGAGAAGCTGGAAGCAATCCCACTAAAATCAGGGACTAGACAAGGCTGTCCACTCTCTCCCTACCTATTCAACATTGTACTTGAAGTCCTAGCCAGAGCAATTAGACAACAAAAGGAGATCAAGGGGATACAAATTGGAAAGGAAGAAGCCAAAATATCACTCTTTGCAGATGATATGATAGTATATATAAGTGAACCTAAAAATTCCACCAGAGAATTCCTAAGCCTGATAAAAAGCTTCAGTGAAGTAGCTGGATATAAAATTAACTCAAACAAGTCAATGGCCTTTCTCTACACAAAGAATAAACAGGCTGAGAAAGAAGTTAGGGAAACAACACCCTTCTCAATAGTCACAAATAATATAAAATACCTTGGCATGACTCTAACTAAGGAAGTGAAAGATCTGTATGATAAGAACTTCAAGTCTCTGAAGAAAGAAATTAAAGAAGATCTCAGAAGATGGAAAGATCTCCCATGCTCATGGATTGGCAGGATCAATATAGTAAAAATGGCTATCTTGCCAAAAGCAATCTACAGATTCAATGCAATCCCCATCAAAATTCCAACTCAATTCTTCCAGGAATTAGAAAGGGCAATCTGCAAATTCATCTGGAATAACAAAAAACCTAGGATAGCAAAAACTCTTCTCAAGGATAAAAGAACCTCTGGTGGAATCACCATGCCTGACCTAAAGCTGTACTACAGAGCAATTGTGATAAAAACTGCATGGTACTGGTATAGTGACAGACAAGTAGACCAATGGAATAGAATTGAAGCCCCAGAAATGAACCCACACACCTATGGTCACTTGATCTTTGACAAGGGAGCTAAAACCATCCAGTGGAAAAAAGACAGCATTTTCAACAAATGGTGCTGGCACAACTGGTTGTTATCATGTAGAAGAATTCAAATCGATCCATTCTAATCTCTTTGTACTAAGGTCAAATCTAAGTGGATCAAGGAACTCCACATAAAACCAGAGACACTGAAACTTATAGAGGAGAAAGTAGGGAAAAGCCTCAAAGATATGGGTACAGGGGAAAAATTCCTGAATAGAATAGCAATGGCTTGTGCTGTAAGATCAAGAATTGATAAATGGGACCTCATAAAATTGCAAAGCTTCTGCAAAGCAAAAGACACCGTCAATAAGACAAAAAGACCACCAACAGATTGGGAAAGGATCTTTACATATCCCAAATCGGATAGGGAACTAATATCCAATATATATATATAAAGAACTCAAGAAGGTGGAGTCCAGAAAATCGAATAACCCCATTAAAAAATGGGGCTCTGACCTGAACAAAGAATTCTCACCTGAGGAATACCGAATGGCAGAGAAGCACCTGAAAAAACGTTCAACATCCTTAATCATCAGGGAAATGCAAATCAAAACAACCCTGAGATTCCACCTCACACCAGTCAGAATGGCTAAGATCAAAAATTCAGGTGACAGCAGATGCTGGCAAGGATGTGGAGAAAGAGGAACACTCCTCCATTGTCGGTGGGATTGCAAGCTTGTACAACCACTCTGGAAATCAGTCTGGCGGTTCCTCAGAAAATTGGACATAGTACTACCGTAGGATCCGGCAATACCTCTCCTGGGCATATATCCAGAAGATGGTAAGTAGGACACATGCTCCACTATATTCATAGCAGCCTTATTTATAATAGCCAGAAGCTGGAAAGAATCCAGATGCCCCTCAACAGAGGAATGGATACAGAAAATGTTGTACATGTACACAATGGAATACTACTCAGCTATTAAAAAAAATGAATTTATGTAATTCCTAGGCAAATGGATGGACCTGGAGGGTATCATCCTGAGTGAGGTAACCCAATTACAAAGGAACTCGCACAATATGTACTCACTGATAAGTGGATATTAGCCCAGAAACTTTGGATACACAAGATATAAGATACAATTTGTTAAACTCATGAAACTCAAGAAGAAGGAAGACCAAAGTGTGGACACTTTGCCCCTTCCTAGAAATGGGAACAAAACACCCATGGAAGGAGTTACAGAGACAAAATTTGGAGCTGTGACGAAAGGATGGACCATCTAGTGATTGCCATATCCAGGGATCCATCCTATAATCCAAACGCTGACACCATTGCATACACTAGCAAGATTTTGCTGAAAGGACCCAGATATAGCTGTGTCTTGTGAGACTATGCCGGGGCCTAGCAAACACAGAAGTGGATGCTCACAGTCAGCTAGTGGATGGGTCACATGGCCCCCAATGGAAGAGCTAGAGAAAGTACCCAAGGAGCTAAGGGTAACTGCAACCCTATAGGTGGAACAACAATATGAACTAACCAGTACCCCGTAGATCTTGTCTCTAGCTGCATATGTATCAAAAGATGGCCTAATCAGCCATCACTGGAAAGAGAGGCCCTTTGGACTTAACAAACGTTATATGCCCCAGTACAGGGGAACGCCAGGGCCAAAAAGGGGGAGTGGGAGGGTAGGTGATAGGGGGGGGGTGAGTATGGGAGACTTTTGGGATAGCATTGGAAATGTAAACGAGGAAAATACCTAATAAAAATAAATTAAAAAAATATATAAAAAAAACAAAAAAACAAAAACAAACCTATTGTATTGCATTCTAATTCTATATATGTATCGTGTATGTGTATGTTCTCACACATGCTCATATGTAAAAATACATGTATACATGCATGAAAGTCAAATACTGACATTGTCCTTCTTTGTTTCTCTTTTACCTTAATTTAATTCTTGTATTTTTGTATGACACAGTCTCTCATTCATTGCAGTTGCAGTTCGTTCATTAAGTTTAGCTGGAAGTGAGCCTGTAATATCTGTATTTGTTCCACACTTGAAAGGACTACTGATTTATAAGCCACCATGCCTGACTTAATATATAGGTGCTGGGGATCTGAATTCAGATTCTCATGATTGAATTTTTATACATGGAGCAATCTCTGTGTTCTTTATATTCAGGTTTCTCATATCCAATGCAACCTATTCTATACTCATATCCATATATACTATCTTTTATCTTTGTTTTGTGTAAATATAGTCGTATAATTTCAAATAAATCAATAAGAAAGGGCTTAGATGCACTGTGATACATGGGATTTATTATATTCCTTTATCTAATAGTCACCCACACAATTTTTAAGCCATCCAGTATTCTCTTTATCAAGGGCTCAAGAAAGCAGAGAAAATGGCCATAGAAATTGAACAGTGGAAAGATGAGTCCAGTGGATTTGGAAAGAGAACAATATTTGTTTTCTAGATATTGGGACAATTTTTTATAATAGCAGTAAACATAAAGGAGACAAAGAACAAACACAACACCATGTAGACTTGGAAGAATAAAAGTATCAGCCATTCTGTTGGCCAGGCAATATCGAAATGCCTCTAAGGTTGTGTTTTCAGCCGTACAAGTAAGTCCCTAAGCAGAGAGAAAAAAAAAAGCTATGTGTAGCTATGATATAATATATATAAAGTCGATGAAATGTCTGTAGCCAGTCTTAAATATCCCTATAACCTTCTCATTTTCATTATAATTCTCTGCAGAAATACATACGTGGATATGATTCTCTATTTCAACACGAATAAAACAAAATCTTTAAGATATTTTACCCTGTCACATATTTACCATACTAGTATAAAAGAATAACAGTTTACTGACTTAATGAATGTTACATCCATTTATTAGCTTGTTTATTTAGTATTTGTGTGTGGCCGCATATGTGCTAATGAGCATGAGTTGTCAGAAAACCACTTTCAGAAGTCACTTACTCTCCTTCCATCACGCCAGTCCCAGAAGACAGTTCAGGTTACCCATCAGGTTTTGTGGCAAGAACTTTTGCACAATTAACTATTTCGTTAGCCACATCTGCATACTTTCTCATGTTATTGAACAATCTGCTCATATTCATTCAAGTTATGTTCTCCTTGCACATGGATTTTAAGAGAGAGATATCGATTGTATTATCAGAAGATACAATTACAGAGAATAATTATTATAAGATTACAGGATTTTTTCTCTTATGTTTTTGAAGATGAAATTATTATTGTTATTATAGTGTTATTTATTTTATAAATATTCCTACAATTTTTAAATAACTCAAGTAATAATTGTAATGGGGACCTTTTTATAAAACAATCAAGGTAAATTGCAGGATCTTTAATTGTTGGGGGCCATTTAAAATCTCAGTGTAAACACACAGACATCTTTGTTTCATGGTCATGAAAAATAGGTTGGAACTGAATTGAAAGATGCCCCACCCTCATCAGCTATATTTCACAGGATGGAATGTACTGTGCAACCTGATAGAGTTGAAAAGGCATTCATAAGCAGCTATTGCTCTGAAAACTATGAAACCAGCCTTCAAGTAGTGTCATGTGTACCCACTTGTGCCAATGTTGATGTAACCAATCACTCTCTGATTGAATTTGAGGCCCAGTAACAAAGGACATAATCTGTAACTGGTACTATAAACATGTTTGAAAACCCATGCCAGGAAAAGGTTCTTCAGAGAAACCTTCTTGGGGATTGATTCTAATGTTTTGTGTTAATTTGGCTTTTAATATCATATAGGAATCTACATGCCAGACACTGAGGGTCCTTGTCCCCAATTGGTTTTTGATTGATCAATAAAGATTCAGTGTTCAGAAATATCTTAAGCAAATATGTTTTTATTGGATATTTTCTTTATTTAGATTTCATATGTTATTCCCTATCCAGGTTCTCCCCCTCACCTCCCCCCCCCAAAAAAAAACCATCCCATCCACTGCTACTTCTAAGGGGTGTCCCCCTGCACTCATACACCCACTGCTGCCTCCCTGCTCTTGCATTCCCCTACACTGGGGCATCAAACCTTCCCAGGACCAAGGGCCTCTCCTCCCATTGATGTCCAAACAAGGCCATCCTCTGCTACATATGCGGCTGGACCCATGGGTCCCTCCATGTGTACTTTTTGGTTGGTGGTTTAGTCCCTGGGAGCTGTTGGGAGCTATGATTGTTTAATATTGTTTTTCTTCCTATGTGTCTATGTTTAAAAACCTTCTCAGACTTATTTTTAAAAAAAGGGTGGGTGCTGTATTTAGTGAACTCTGGTGAGTGCAGAAACTCCTAGCTGCACAAGATCCTCAGAATAAATGAATGTTGACTAAGTCTAAAAAACAAATATACTCTGTCCTTTCCAAAGTTCAGGGAGTGTTACAGAAGAAGGGGCTGAAAGAATTTGGGGACCCAAAGACATTGAGAAAGGCTGTGAAATGTTAGCTCTTAACAATACAGTGTGTTATATTAATAATTATCATTCATTAGTTATAGATGCCTAACCTGGGTCTGTACAAGGAGGTGTCTGCCAAAAGTGATGAATAGATGGAGGAGGTCTTCAAGGCAACCTTCCTATCAATGTGAAGTACTTCCTATTAATCCATTCATGAAAAGGGAAGTCATTGCTTCCTATCTGTAACCACTGGTCATCTCAACAGCATCCTATGAATAACATTTCCATCCAGTGGACTTGAAAATGATCCTAATTAAACTAGTCTGTCCATAAAAAAAAAAAAATGACTCTATCTGCTAGAATTGATAGGTGTGGTACATTTATAAGAGCAAAGAGAAAAAGAGTAACAAGAATGTTTTATATGAATGTATTAACCTATCAAAAACTATCTTAAATAATAAAAATGCCTTTTCAATATTGTCTTTTCTTTTTTATTAATTTACTCTTCTCTCACATATTACATCCATACCATAATTTCCTCTCTCAACTACCACCATTCTAATTTCTTTATAAAGGCACATAGTGCTATGCACATATTGCTTTTTTAGCACACAGTTGTGTGTGTGTGTGTGCACGCGCACGAACTTTTCATAAAAATATGGAGTACATTCCAAATTCATGTGTCAACCTTGTGCAGCAGCCACACAAACATTCTCTGTATTGTTTACATTTTAGTGTATATGCTGCTGAAGTAAGCAGGTCTTTGTTTTTAGATGTAATAGTGTTATACTTTTGTCTTCTGATACATATTTCTATGATAAATTATATTAATAAATATCTGATATGAATTCATCCCATTTGTCAAAGAAATATTAGAGTCTTAGTCACTTAATGTTCAGTTGAATTAGGTAAAATTAAATTTAGGATTTGTAAGCTACATTAATAAGTTAAATAAGTCTTATTTTCTTGTGTTTTAGGAAATGACATTTCCTCATATAACATTTTATATGCTATAAAATATCGTGATTTCAATCAGAGTAATTAATTGTTTTATTATTTGGATAAGCCTCACTTGTATGTCTACATTGCAGAGTTCATACATCATTTGTATAAATGTCATAACAGATTTAACATTTCATTGATTTGGGAATCAATTATGTCGATTTCATCTTTCCTAAAAATTAATATATTAGGTGAAAACGTCTAAATTCATATTCAAATAATTTAATATTTGTTTTTAAATTCTTTCTGTCACATATATCAGTAAACTAGCTTGGTAAAATTCAGTATTTTATGTTTAGATAATATACAATATTCTTAGCATATATATATGCTATATATATACATATATATGTGTATATATATATATACATTTGTCTGTTGTATAATATTTATTGTATGATATATTTATATTTGTTTCATGATAAGATATATATATGTATATATATATATATGTATATATATATATATATATATATATATATATATATATATCCTCTATAACCTAACATAATATAAACACAAGTTGTATATATGATATATACTTATAAATACTCAAATAACAATATAAATATAAATGGACATTCTATTGTTATATCTCACTGATAAGTTATTGTTTGCTTTATTCTCTTGAGGATATTTAAATAAAAATGTCACCAATAAGCCTATTTATTTGAGTCCTTAGTCTTTAGGGAGTATCACTATTTGAGAGGAGTTAAGGGGTATGTCTTTGGGTTTGGTTTTAAAGTTTTAATTTCAATTAAACATCTAGACTTAGCTCCCCTCTTAGCCTGAAGATCTTAATGTAGCTCTTAGCTACCACAATAGTGCCCTGTGTGCCCTCATGAGCCTAAAGATAAATTTCTGAGGTTTAAGCAAATCTCCAGTTAATTCTTTCTTTTGTAAGAACTGACTTAGTTATAATGACTCTGCAGAAATAGTACACTGGCTAAGATGCCTATTAAAGTAACTTTGTTTTACACTGCTCAAATGTTATTTTTTCTGACTGCACTGAGACCACATGTATATTGTGTTATCATCCTTATTACTAAAGGTCTGTGACACTTTAATAATGTGCACCTTACTATAGGTAATAGTAAATAAAGATAAAACATTTTCTGAGGATATTTTTCATATTTTATATTTAAGAAATTCACAACAAATGTCTCTTCCATGATTTTACTCTTGTTCTATTAGCTATCTTTATGATAAAGAATTCATAGAAAATTAAACTCTTCTTTTAGGATACTAGAGTTCTTTTTCAATTTTCATTATGGTTATGTGTCTTTCTTTCTCATCCTATCTCTGATTCCCCATTTCTTTCTCTTTCTCTGACTCTGACTCTGTTTCTGTCTGTCTCTATCTCTGTGTCTCTGTGTCTGTCTCTCTCTGTCTCTCTCTGTATCTGTCTATCTCTCCCTGTCTCTCTGTCTCTGTCTGACTCTCTCTCTCTCTCTCTCTCTCTCTCTCTCTCTCTCTCTCTCTCTCTCTGTGTGTGTGTGTGTGTGTGTGTGTGCAGGTATATGAGCAAGCCCATGTGGGTACCCAAAAAGATAGGATAATGTTAGAAGCCCTAGTACTAGAGATATAGGCAGTTTTGAGTTGAAAATAAGTAAGAATATCTAGAATTTCAAATGAATTAACTTGTATATGCAAGACAAATAATGTTCTGAGATACAATTTTACTTAATATAATCCTTTAACATTTTAATCAATTATATACATGGGTTTATATATTCAGAGTTGTAGAAGTAGTGATTTAACATTAAGTTGATTCTGAATGAGCCAAATGAAAGCCCAAAAGGTATTATTACTATTACTTGACAAAAGAGCCTTGCATTAAATTTTTTAAAAAAAAATTATGGTGTAAAATTTTGTAAAACTTCATGAAATCATATCCCCTAAGAATTTAGCAGTATGGGCATCACTGGGAGGGGATTATTCCATGAGGGTCTAATCTTCATGGATGGAGTAAATGTCCTTAACAAATAGGCACAGAACAGCTTATTGGCAATTTCTATCATGTAGCACACAGAGAAACTGAAGAGTGAACCAAGAAATAGGCCCTCAGCAAACTGAGTCTATCTTGGTTTATTAACCTTGGAGTGCACATTCTTTGCACAACTGTAAGAATTGCACTTTTATTTTTTAAAAGCTACACCTTCAGTGGGAGTTTGTTGTTGCCATACCTACAGACTGAGGCAGGTCTCTGAAGGCATCAATATTACTGTCAAATGCACTCAGATCAACAGTTTCACAAAGTAAACTGGGTTCTTAATAATTTAATTTAAATTAATAAATTATTTTAAATTAAAATTATTTTAATAGAAAGTAATGTTCCAAGATTTTAAGTAATTTTTAATATAACTTTAAACAAGTGATCTTATATTTTTGACCAAAAAAAAAAAAAAAAGATGACTTTTAAGAAAACTAATATACTTAACTGAAAAGCACTTCTACTATTTACTATATGATTAAACTTATATATGAAATTTCTCTCTTGGTGCTCTATTTGGTTTTATTTTACTTTTTATTTTATTATTAATTTTTTTGCTTTTATAAGTCACTAATGACTCATTTGATTTCTTGTTGTAAAAGAATTATTACTCTCGTGCTTTATTTAATTTTCTTTATCTTATGTGCTTTTTGTTTTATTATATCTTTTATTTTGAAAGTCAAAGTAGCTTCAGTAGGGGAAAGATGAAAATATGTGACTCAATCTGCTATATTCTAATAGAACTCAGATTTTACTCTTTAGGCTATTTCAATTTGAGCCTGGGCTCTGAGGAACAGGGAATAAGAATAATAAAGACAACAGAATAAAATGTTATCAATATACTTAGTGCTATGTATTGTATAAGAATTTTAAGTAAGTCATTTTATTTAAACTCAACAGCAGTCTCAAGTTATAAATGTCATCATCTGAGGCAGTCATTCTTAATTTTCTTCAGTTAAAGCTTCTCTAGAGATAGTCTTAAAAGTATGGGACTCATGTGTTTATGAACTCAAAATAACCATCCATATTTTAAAATTTTATGAACTGTGATAAATATCTATATATTTATAGGTATTTGCTTTTAATTTTGACTAATTTATTTTCTTATATAGAATTTTAAGATACTGTCATGAATGGAATAAAATTAAGAGTTTTGGACAATTATATAAATGGGAACAAATTTTGACTTGCATCCCTAATATAACTCAATGCTCCTTGCACCTCAGGAAGTGCGTAGACAAAGGTACACATATTTTCCTACTGGGAAAGCACATTATAAAGTCTCTGTTTACTTAACTGTGCTTTGTGCTTAATCTCTCTCTCTCTCTCTCTCTCTCTCTCTCTCTCTCTCTCTCCCTCTCTCTCTCTCACACACACACACATAAAAACAAGTATAGAAAACTTTCACTAGAAAAGAATAATTTTCAGAGAACACAGCTGCATTAAGAAGAATGCTTAATGCTTTTATTATTTAAAATAATTGAATAAGAGAAAAATATTTGATTCAAAGTGCATATATACCACCTAATTTACACTAAATGAAATACTTTATATGAGGGAAAGTATTTTATAAGTCCAAAATAATTACGGTGTAAAATAGAAAAACACACAGCTGATGCATACTTGCTAATAATTTTTTCATGACTATATTAAAGATCATTGATAAAAGGCTACTGATTACAGGAACTCCTTTAAATTGTCCCCCAAGGAGGCATTTGTAGGCAAATCTGATCATCTGAATTGGTTCCAAAGAAACCAACAGGGCTGAAGGAGAGAACTGATTCCATAAGGTTGTCCTCTTATTTTGGTTTCATGACAAATAGCATGACTACTCCAAACTTTCCCACAGACATACACATTAAATCAAAGGTTTAAGTTCAACAGCACTGGTTCTTTTTAGAACCCAGGTGAATGTGAAGCCATAGCTAATAAGAAACTGAATTTTTTTCTTTATTATTCTTTCATACATTATATCCATAGAGTTGCTTTCACCACCATGTACTTTTCCCAGTCCTCCCTACTTTCCTCTCCCCCAGATTCACTACAAACTGAATTTGTAACTAAATATGGCACAGGAATGGCAAAGATTCCACTGTCATTTGTGATATATTTGAATAGAAATTTTATAAAGTTTAGGAAAAAATGAAGAGCAGGCTTGACATAGATAGAGTGATCGTATATTAAATTCTTGAAAACATTAAACAAAGAGCAACCAGAAGAATCTGTGTTTGCAATTAAGCTAGGGCTGAAGAACCAACTTCAGTTAATAAGAAGCCAGTACCATTACCGTGAATCGTTTGCTTTACTAGGAATGAAGTGACTAATGAGACAACATCTAGCCTTAGACTCCACTTTATTTTTGCTTAAGACAGTCTGAGCCCTCTTTCTCTCATCAATAGTAACATCTGCCTTGGCAGAACATTTTGGATGTCCATGACCCTGACCAGGCTCCAATTTATTAACAAAAGCAATTTATGTTTATACGAACTAGACATGAACTAAAACAACAAAGAAAACATAAGTCAAAAATAATTGCCATATTATGTCTGAAATAACCAATATGTTTTTCCAAAAACAAATGTTGCAAGGTTACTCTGACCCTCATCTGACATTGATGTAACTGTGGCTTTGTGGAGTTTGCCTTCAAAACCTCTGCACCTTTATGCTTTGGCATCAAGAGATTCTGAGCCATTAGTCCCATGCTGGCCATGGGCCAAAGTGAAAGTCCTGATATACTCTTAATTGTTTGATCTACATGTCTATACATTTCTCATGTTGCTTACTTCAGGAAAATTGATGTATGTTAGCAGGGGCTGAAATATAAGCTCTGATTAGGAAAAGGTCAGCATTACTGAGGTGAAATCTATTGAGGGGCATTTTCTCAGGGTCAGCACACAGCAGCTGTGGTCCAAGCTGGAGGATAAACTTGGCTCCAATGTATAAGTTTTGAAGGCATAACAGGGTTTTGGAAATACATGGAGTTTATTCCAGTGTGGGAGGATCAGAGTCCCGGGAGGCAGACTGGACAGAGGGGTTCTAAAGGAGTAGCCAGAGTTGCAGTAGAGTAGGTATTTGAGATGTCATGGGATGTTTGTCAAGGACTCTTTCAAGTGAATAACAGATCTTTTAAGAGCCCACAAGGCAGCTGAATATTCTGTGTTTAGTATGATTATAAAAGCAGAACTGCCTAGTGTTGGAGGATCAGCAATTTATGATTGTTTCTGAGATAGCACACATCACATTAAGCTACAAGATTATGAACAAAAGAGCTGAACCTTTGTTTCGTTTAATTCTGATTCATTTACTATTCTGCTTTATCCCTTTTGGTACAAGAAACTACATAATTTATTTTGTGTTTCACAGGAGTCCATAAGTAAGCGTTTACAGTTGTAAAGTAAGACTTATAACCTGATCTCAGCTTGTAAATCATTGGAAATTTTAAATAGACTGTGAAACTATTAAAGTTATATTGTATTTTTCCTTTAAGCTACAAATTTTATCAATTAAAAAAATTTGTCTGTAAGAAAATCATTCATGGAATGTACATGCAAATGTAATATTTAATAAAAATTGTCCTTTCTGGTAATAATTGATGTAGAGAACAAGCAATGATGGTATCTAACTCTATTCCAGGAGCTCATTTCTTCCTGAGAGAAAAGTATGTCAATAAAAAGTATGTACATGCAATTGATAAGAGAGAGAAAGTTCATCACATCGGCAGCCAATGAGAAATCATGAACCTGAGAGGAAATATACCAAATGATAATCCATAATTCTGCAAATTTAAAATCTATTTTTATTTTTTATTAAGATAGTATTATACATGATATTGCCATTCACAGCAAAGAATTCAGTAGAAATGGGTAAATGCATATGAGCATTACATTTGGGATATACAATTTAGAAAAGCTATAAGATGTGGAGTTACAGTAATGACAATTTTTGCAAATGGATAGCCATAGTCATCAGGAGTAACTGTCTAATTCAAAGCAAATTTGAGAGTTTTGGTCACATAGTTCCATATTATATGAAATATATTTTGTTTTTATGGTGCATAATTCCATACTATATGAAATGTATGTTAGTGATTTTGATGGTGGTACTAAATATTTAAACTTAAACAAAGGACAAAGTTATCAAAACTTGAACATATACTTGATATTGACTACAACAAGTTATTTTAAAACATTTTACATGACCGTAAATATTGCGAAACTTCACTTATTTTTACATTTCTCCTTTCTTTGAACTACATCTTTCTAAATATTATATGAAAATTCTCTAAAATATGCATTCTAAATTTAGAATCTTGTTGGTTATAGAGATAAAAATCGATTGGTATAGTATACTTACAAAGACTATTTATATAATAGTGATTTCCTTAAATAATAATTGCTTTCTAAATTTAGGTTTGAGTTTTTCCATTGTTGTATTTAAGATTAATTAAAATATACATAATAATACATTATAAATTGAAGTCAGTTATGATAATGATAAAGACTAGTTTTAGTGGTGATTTTAAATGAGATATTATCCTTTTACAGAGTCATAATGACATGTCTCAATTTTATTTTCATCCAGCTGTTCAAAAAGAACACAAAATATTTCAATGTTTTATAAACATTTCATTAGAATGTGTTTAAATTCACTATGAAATTTAGAAAATTGTGGGCTTAGAGATGGGATAGAAGAAAGAAAATATAAACTTAAGCCTTTAGGAGACTTGTTGCTGGTTTATCTTGATACTTTTAGAGACATTTACTTTAATATTATTTATTTATTTTTTTTGAGTTTTGATATAAATGGATCATCTCTCCCTTCCTGTTCCTGTCTAAAAGCCTCCTATATACCATATACCTCTCTGTGAACCCTTTCAAATCAATGGCCTTTGTTCATTAATTATTGCTACATGCATAATCTTTTTATTACACTAATGGTACCTTCCACAGTATGCTGCGACCTCCCAAAACAAACAATACCTTACTCTGTATAATATTAATACTATGCATGGCACCATGACTGAACATTGGATGTTGGGTAACTAATTTGTGTGTGTTATCATTCTTATTCAATAACATTTGTCAATAAAAGAATAATTGCCAGTTGTTCTCAGTAGTTTTGTTGCTATTTGTTTTTTAGTATGTTTCCTTTTTGTTTACTATAAATAAGTTATGCTCATCTGGGAAAGAAAAAAAAAGGATTCTCACTTAAGAAAACACCTGCATAAAACTGGCTTATAAGCAAATCTATGGAGAATTTTCCTCATTATTGTTTGATGTGGGAGGTCTCATCCCAGTGTGGGAGATGCCATTACCATAATAGAAAGCAAGTTGTGGAATAAGGCAGTAAGAAACATCCCTCCATTGTCTCTGCCTCAGTCTCTGCTTCCAAAGAGCTACCCTGAGTACCTCATCAACGATAAGATTATAACCTTCATGGAGAAACAAACAATTTCCTCCCTAAGCTACTTTTGGCCATGGGTTTGATTACAATACTAGAGATCTAACTGGGATATCAACACATCAGCAGCTTTCATAGAAAATGTCAAGTATACTTGAATTGTAGATTCTCAGATGGCTAGAAGTTTCAAAAAAACTTCTGAGTGAAGGGCTCCAGAATCTCCCCTGATCCTCATAGCATTCTGCCTGTATTCTGTCCTTCCTCACATGTTGCTGAAAAATATGGAATCATCGTATCCATAATGTATTTTACTTAAATACTAAATTTGAGTTTCTACATTAAACAAAATACACTATACTAATAACTATAGTAAGAAATAGTTATGATTACATAGAAATAGCCTCAGCAATAATGGCAGACCTTGTGACATCTCCTTGAACTGGGTGCTATTATGGGCTTGTCATTGAACTTTTTTTTCCCTCAGGCTCCTCCCAATTTCCATCTCTGCAATTCTTTCACACAGGAACAATCATGGGTCAGAGTTGTGACTCTGGGATGGCAACCCCATTCCTCACTTGATGTCCTGTCTTCCTGCTGGGAGTGTGCTCTAAAAGTTCCCTATCCCTACTGTCTGGCATTTCATCTAAGATCCCTTCCTTTGAGTCCTGAGAGTCACTCACCTTCAGATCTTTGGTGCATTTTGGAGGGTCCCCCCAACCTATTTCCTGAGGTTGCCTCTTTCCATTCTTTCTGCTGGCCCTCAGAGCTTCCGTCCTTTCCCTCACTTAATACCAGATCAGGTTCCTTCTCCCCTCTACTCCCTACTCCATTGACTTTTGCTCCCAGGTCTCTCCCTTCCTCCCTACTTGTGATTGCTTTCTTCTCTCTCCCAAGTGAGACTGAAGTGTACTCACTTGGGCACCTCAGCTTGTTGACCTTTTTTGAGTTCTGTGGACTATATTTTGGGTGTTCTGTGTTTTTTTTTTTTTCACTTATTAGTGAGTACATACAATGCATGGCATTTGGGGTCTGAGTTACCTCACTCAGGATGATATTTTCTAGTTCCATCCATTTGCCTGTAAAACTTTCTTAATAGCTGAGTATCCTTTCTTAATAGCTGAATAGTATTCTATTGAGTAAATGAACCACATTTTCTGTATCCATTCTTCTTCATGGGACATGTAGGTTGTTTCCAGTTTCTGACTATCACAAAGAAAGCCACTATGAACATAGTAGAACAAGTGCCACTATAGCATGTTGGAAAATCTTTTGGGTATATTCCAAAGAGTGGTGTTGCTTGGTCTTCAGGTAGTTCTATTTCCAATTTTGTGAGGAATCTCCAGATTGATTTCCAGAGTGATTGTACCAGTTTGCAATCCCACCAGCAATGGAGGAGAGTTCCTCTTTCACCACATCCTCTCCAACATGTGCTGTCACCTGAGGTTTTCATCTTAGCCATTTTGATTAGTGTAAGGTGGTATCTCAGGGTTGTTTTGATTTGTATTTCTCTGATCACTAAGGACTTTGAACATTTCTTTAGGTGCTTCTCAGCCATTTGAGATTCTTCAGTTGTGAATTCTAGGTTTACTTCTATACACCATTTCTTGATTCGGTTGTTTATTTTTTTGGTGATTAACTTCTGGAGTTCTTTACATATTTTGGATATTAGCCCTCTATCAGATGTGGGCTTAGTGAAGACTTTTTTCCCAATGTGTAGGTTGCCTATTTGTCTTATTGACTATGTCCTTTGCCTTGCAGAAGCTTTCCAGTTTCATGAGGTCCCGTTTATCAATTGTTGATGTTAGAGCAAGAGCCATTGGAGTTCTTTTTAGGAAGTTCCCCTCTTCACATCCCCCTGTGACAATGAGTTCAAGGATCTTTCCTACTTTCTCTTCTATCAGATTCAGTGTATCTGGTTTTCTGTTGAGGTTCTTAATACACATGGACTTGAGATTTAGAGAGGTAACAAATATGGGTCTATTTTCATTCTTCTAAGTACAGACAGCCAGTTAGAGCAGCACCACTTATTGAAGATACTTACTTTTTTTTCCATTTTTGACATCTTTGTCAAAAATCAAGTGTCCGTAAATGTGTGGTTTTATTTATGGGTCTTAAAGTCTATTCCATTGATAATGTGTCTGTCTCTGTGCCAATAGCATGCAGTTTTTATCACTCTTGTTCCACAGTAACTTTGAGGTTAGGGATGGTGATTCCTGGAGCTGTTCTTTTACTGTTAAGAATTGTTTTCCCTTTTATGTTTTTTTTTTTTTTTTTTGCCTTTCCAGATGAATTTGAGAATTCCTCTTTCCATGTCTTTGAAGTATTGTGTTGAAATTTTGATGGGGATTTCATTGAATCTATAGATTGTCTTTGGAGAGATGGCCATTTTTACTATGTAAATCTGCCAATCCATGAATAAGGGACATCTCTCCATTTTCTGAGATTTTCTATAATTTCTTTCTTGAGTGACTTGAAGTTATTGTCATACAGGTTTTCACTTGTTTGGTTAGTTACCCCAAGATATTTTACATTATTTGTGGCTAATTTCTTTCTCAGTCTGTTTATCAATTTTATAAAGGAAGGCTTCTGATTTCTTTGAGTTAATTTTATATCTGGCCACTTTGCTGAAGTTGTTTATCAGCTAAAGAAGTTCTCTGGTAGAATTTTTGGGGACGTTTATGTATACTATCATATCATTTCCAAATAGTGATACCTTTATTTTTTGTCTTTACCAACTTGTATCCCCTTGATCTCCTTTTGTTGTCTTATTGTTCTAGCTAACATTATGAGTACTATATTGAATAGATATGAGGATAGTAGGCATCCTTGTCTTATCCCCAATTTCAAAGGGATTGCTTCAAGTTTATCTCCATTTTCCTTAATGGTTTACAGTAAATTGCTTTTATTATGTTTAGGTATGGGTCTTGAATTCATGAACTCTCCAATATTTTTAACTTGAAGGGGTTTTGTATTTTGTCAAATGTTTTTTCTGCATCTAAGTAGATGATCATGTGATTATTTTCTTTGAGTTTGCTTATATAGTGGATCACATTAGTGGATTTTCATATATTAAACCAACCTTTTATCCCTGGGATGAAACCTATGTGACCATGGTGAATGATGGTTTTGATGTGTTCTTGGATTAGGTTTGAAAGAATTTTATTGAGTATCTTTGCACTTATATTCATAAGCGACTTTGGCCTGAAGTTCTCTTTTTGGTTGGGTCCTTGTGTGGTTTAGGTATCAGAGTAACTGTGGCTTCATAGAATGAGTTAGGTAGTGTTCCTTCTGTTCCTATTTTATGGAATAGTTTGAAGAACATTGGTATCAGGTCTTCTTTGATGGTCTGGTAGAATTCTGCACTAAATCCATCAGGCCCAGGGCTTTTTTGGTTGGGAGGTTTTTAATGATTTTTCTATTTCCTTATGTGATATGGGCCTGTTTAGATAGTTTACCTGATTTTGATTTTACACTGGTATGTTGCATCTGTCTAGAAAACCATCCATTTCCTCTAGATTTTCCAGTTTTGCTGAGTATAGGATTTATAGTAGGATATGATAATTTTTTTGTATTTCCTCCATTTTTGTTTTTATATCTTTTTTTTTCATTCCTGATTTTGAATACTGCCTCTCAGCCATTTAGTTTGGTTAGGGGTTCATCTATCTTTTTCATTCCCTCAAATAACCAGATTTTGGTTTTGCTGATTTTTTTTCTATTGTTTTTTTAGTTTCTGTTTTGTTGTTTTATGCCCTGAGTTTGACTATTTCCTGCCTTCTACTGCCCCTGGGTTAGTTTGCTTCTTTTTGTTCTAGAGGTCTCAGGTGTGCTGTTAAGTTGTTAGTGTAAGATCACTCCAGTTTCTTTACCAGAGCACTTAGTGCTATGAACTTTCCTCCTAGCACTGCTTTCGTTGTATCCCATAAATTTTGGTATGATGTGTCAAACTTTTCATTAAATTCCAGGAGATCTTTAATTTCTTCCTTGACCAAGTTACCATTGAGTAAAGAGTTGTTCAGTTTCGATGTACATGTGGGCTTTCTGTAGTTTTTGCTGTTCTTGAAAACCTGCCTTAGGCCATGGTAATCTTATAGGATGCATGGTATTTCAATCTTCATGTATCAGTGGAGGGTTGTTTCATGATGAATTATATGGTCAGTTTTGGAGAAAGTACCATGAGGTGATGAAAAGAAGGTATATTCTTCTGTTTTAGGGTGGAATGTTCTGTATATATCTTTTAAATCCATTTGCTTCATAACCTCTCTTAGTTTCACTGTGTCTCTGTTTAGTTTCTGTTTCAATGACTTGTCCATTGGTGAGAGTGGCATGTTAAAGTCTCCCACTATTATTATTATTTTGTTGTTGTTGTTGTTTTGTCTTTTGTTTTTCAAGATAGGATTTCTCTGTATAGCCTTGGCTGTCCTGGAACTCACTCTGTAGACCAGGCTGGCCTCGAACTCAGAAATTCGCCTGCCTCTGCCTCCCAAGTGCTGGGATTAAAGGCTTGCACCACCACTGCCCGGCAGTCTCTCACTATTATTGCATGTGGTTCAATGTGTGTTTTGAGCTTTACTAAAGTTTCTTTTATGAATGTGGGTGCTCTTGCATTTATGGCATAGATGTACAGAATTGAGACTCTCTCTTATTAGATTTTCCCCTTGATGAATATGAAGTATCCTTCATTATGCTTGATAACTTTTGGTTGAAAGTCTATTTTATTGGATATTAGGATGACAATTCCTGCATGTTTCCTGGGATCATTTGCTTGGAAGACCTTTTTCCATGGTTTTTCTCTGAGGTAGTTTCTGTCTTTGTTATTGACTTGTGTTTCTTTTATGCAGTAAAATGCTGGATCTTGTTTCTGTATCGTCTGTTAACTTATGTCTTTTTTATTGGTGAGTTGAGTCCATTAATATTCAGAGATATTAAAGAGAGATGACTGTTGGTTCCTGACATGTTTGTTTTTGTAGGTGGTTTTATGTGCTTGTGGCTCTCTGTTTTTGACTTTGTTGTGAGATGCTTAATATCTTGTTCTTTCTTTGGTGCATGTATCTTCCTTGTGCTGGAGTTTTCCTTCCAGGATCCTCTGTAATGCTGGGTTGGTAAATAGATACTGTTTGAATTTGGTTTTGTCCTGGAATATTTTGTTTTCTCCAGCTATTTTGGTTGAGAGTTTTACTGGGTATTGTAGCCTGGGCTGGCACTTGTGTTCTCTTAGAGTCTGCATGACCTCTGATTAAGATCTTCTGGCTTTCATAGTCTCTGTTGAGAAGTCTGGTGTAATTCTGATAGGTCTACCTTTGCATGTTACTAGGCTTTTTTTCCCCTGCAGCTTTTAATATACTTTCATTGTTCTGTGCAATTAGTATTTTTATAATTATGTGAAGCACTTTTCTTTTCTGATCCCATTTATTTGGTGTCCTATAGGCTTCTAGTACATTTATGGCCATCTTTTTCTTTAGGTTGGGGAAGTTTTCTTCTATGATGTTGTTGAAGACATTTTCAGGTCTTCTGAGCTGGGAATCTTCATTCTCCTCTATGCCAATTATTCCTAGATTTAGTCCTTGCAATGTATCCTGAATTCCATGGATGCTTTTTGGTTAGGAGATTTTTATACTTTGAATTTTCTTTAACAGTTGTATCAATCTCTTCTACCTTATCTTCTACACATCAGATTCTCTCTTCTGTATCTTGTATTCTGTTGGTAATAGTTACATCTCTAATTCCTGACTTCTTTCCTAGGTTTTCCATTTCCAGTTTTGCCTCCGTTTGTATTTTCTTTATTGTTTCTACTAATACTTTTAGGTCTTAGATTTCTTTACTCAAGTCTTTCACCTTTTTACCTCTGTTATCCTGTATTTCTTTCAGTGAGTTATTGATATCCTACTTAAAGGACTGTATTATCTTCATGAGATAGGATTTTAGAATAGACTCCAGATTTTCAGGTGTATTCATTAAGGGCTTGCTGTGGTGGGAGAACTGGGTTCTGATGATACCCACATATTTTGGCTTCTGTTGCTTATGGTCTTGCCCTTGCATTTCAACATCTGGATATCCCTGGTGATTGTAAGTCTGAGTGACTGTATGGAGTCTGCCTCTTTTTTCCTTGGGTTGCTTCAGGTTTCCTGTTAGGCCTTGGGCTCTGGCTGTATCAGACCACCTTTGCAGCCTTCCAACTGGGGGTTCTTCACAGGGGCAAAGCACCTGCTGATCTGTTGTCCTTGCAGCAGTAGATCTCCTAGGAGGTTTTCAGACTGTTGGGTCTTCAGTGGCTTAATCAAGCTGTTGTCCAACTGCCCTGAGTGCAGTTGGTCCTCAAGTGCTCTAAGTGCAGAAGGTCCTCAACTGTTCAACTGCTCTGGGTGCATCAGGTACAATTTCTTTGAGTGTAGTGGATCCTTAACTGCTCTGAATGCAGCAGGTCCTCTAGGATGGATCAGAATATGGTGTCTTCATGAGAGCAGACCAACTAGGCATCTGCCCCAGCAGAAAGGATTAGGCAGAAGGGGTGGAAGGGGCAGTAGGGAAGTGGTATTTGGGAGGGTGGGAGTTTTGGTGGGTCATGGATCCCGAGACCAATAGGCTTCCAGCAGCAGCTCCGAGACTGGGACATGGGGGGGGGGGCGTTTCTTACCAACTGGTCTGAGTGCAGAGGGTCTTCTAGAATGGATCGGGCTATGGTATCTTCAAGGGAGCAGACCAACTAGGAGTCTGCCCTAGCAGCAAGGACCAGGCAGAAACGATGAACCTAATTTTCTATATTTGAATATTAATTACAGTTTAAAGTTTAGCATAAAGGGCAAGGTATCCAGCTTTGTAATTAGCTCTGAAGATTTTCTTAATCATAAAGCACTCATAGCTGCTAGTATTAATATAGCCAAGCACAAATGGTTGGTGATATGGTAGACCTCTTGAGGAGAACCTATTGTGTTTACCATTTTTCTGAAATAGTATTGCTTCCAGCTATTTTCTAAATAGTTTATGCACAGATAAATACAACTCTTACTCTTGATAAAAATATTCTTTTATATCAGACAGGAGTTATTAAATATAGATAGTAGGTTAATGTGAGATACCTAGTGTAAGCAGGGCAAATATACCAAATCACTATAGAATCTCTGGAGACTCTGGAAAAGATAGCAGAAAAAAATGTGTCTTAGTCAGGGTTTTAATGCTATGAATAGACACCATGACCAAGGCAAGTCTTATAAAGGACAAAATTTAATTGGGGCTGGCTTATAGGATCAGAGGTCTAGTCCATTATAATCATGTTGGGAGCATGGCAGCTTCCAGGCAGGCATGGTGTAGGAGGAGTTGAGCGTTCTACATCTTCATCTAAAGGCTGCTAGCAGAATACTGGCTTCCAGACAGCTGTGAGGGTTTTATAGCTTACACTCACAGTAACACACCTATTTACTCTAACAGCACCACACCTTCTAATCATGTCACTCCCTGGACCAAGCATATACAAACCATTACAGACTATATGAAAACCTAAGGACAGGGACAACTACTTCAAACATGTAATGCTTTCTAGATTGGACAGAATGTTGCAGCCATAACCATGCTGCAATATAAATATCTCTCCAGAGCAATAAAAAGCACACCAGTCTATATCGTAACATAGATGGGAGAAAATTCAACAAGACTTCAGTCCTATAAAGAGCCATAGTAAGTCATTGGCTACTTAGCCAAGATAAATAGCTTCTCTTCAGGGACAAAACCCCAATCCAAAGTGGTTTTCTTTAAATATATGCATATGTGGCCAATGCTAGTTGGACTTAATGTGTCATATATAACTTTATAAGAAGAGTTCATGAGTTCAAGAGGAATTGGGGAGAATAGAGGAGGTGTCGAAATTGTGCAAAAAATATACTTGTGTATGATGCATTCAAATAAAATTTTAAACTAAAACAATGCTAATTCTTCATTTATTTAATTGTAAACAATTTATTATTTGCCTGGGACTTTTCAGGCCTTTTATAATTCAATGACAACATACTTCTTTAAGCATTTAAGTTTTAAAACAACATCTGAGAAAATCCTTTTGTAATGAAGTTTTTAAAAAGAATACCATGTTTCACTAGGGACTACCTTAAATCCTTAGTTATTTGACATTTGCTATCTTTTTAGAGCTGAATAAAATGTTTATCATATTTCCTTCTTCATTTACTAACCCCGATTCCATTTTCATTTGAAAATGGTATTGCATGTGACTGGAATACTCCAAAAACATTACTCTACTGACTTAATGAGACCCTGATTCTTGCAAGACATGCACTTTCACTCTTCAATTAATTTGCTTTGTATTTGCATTTTATTGATTAATGTTTACAAAACACTACAGTAAGTGAATAAAGATCAATAAAGAACTGCAGGAGGAGAGCAGAGATACTTGGTAATGTTAAGTGGCTGTGTGTGTGGGGGGGGTTCAATAGAAAACAGTTTTATAAACTACCAGTTTGGTAGTGATTATTTCCATGCTATAGCAAATCTTGTTCAGTACACCAGCTTCTGTCTGCAGTGATTCAGAGGATGAATGGATAATGAGGACACACTGTGGATTCTTTTGTTTTCTTGTTCTGTATTCATTTTTCCTTTTTCATTGTTCTCAGAGGGACCTTCCTGGTGCATTTAAAATTCTTATTCTATTCCCCTGCCTCCAATTAGATTATGAATGCTGTGAAGCTAGCTAGTGTTAACAACAATAACATCTTAAAAATAATAAATAGTAATGATACATAACTTCTGGGCAATAGAGTTGAATTACCTTACTATCTGCTATGATAGGTTAGCAGAAACACTGCTTTTGGTTTTCCATCTTATTTATATACCGGGAAACCACAGTGATGAGAGATTGATGAGCTTCCTAGCACTTACATTATCACAGTGGATTAGGATTCCAATCCAGATCACGAGTTAAATCTCTTAATTTTGGTCAAATGACTGAAATTACATCCATTCACACGAGGTACGAATTGCAAACCACCCATACATTTTTCACCTGAGGACTATAAAAATGACTATGTGGTGCACTTGCAATTTTACTCATCTGTATCACGAGCTGAATTAAAGAAATGTGCAGGTAAATGGATGGAACTGGAAAGTATTACCTGAGATGAGGTAATCTAGACCCATAAAGACAAAAGCAACACGTTTTGTCTCATTTATGGTTCCTAGCTGAGACTCTTTAGACTTGAATATAAGTCAAATAAAACAAAAAATCCAGGAAAGTTGGAAGGGAATTTAGAGAGATGGGAAGAGGAGTTGCTCTAGAAAGTTTAGTAGAAAATAAGTGTTGTGAAAGAGATGCTGAGAACTTGCAGAGAGACTTTTATTGGGGAGAGAGGGAAGAAAAGGGAATGTATGGGAAAATGGGGGAAAGAGATAAATAACATTAAGGATGTTTGAAAAATCAGTAGGAAATCACTTTTATAAGCCTGTACACAGAGAAGTGGTGCTTCTCCCAAGAGCCAGGTAATATGAATATGTGCAAAGAAATATGAATATGTGCAAAGAAGAGCACAGTGGAAGCTATGGGAAACACCCTATTGACCTGACTGTCAAGGGAATACAAGTATCTCTCAGAACAATGCGACCTAGTATTGCTTCCCTTGGTTTCTTTCCAGAAGTTAAAGGTAAGACCTTATCACTGAAGACACCACAGACATTGGAAAGAGGACTACGAAAACTTTTCCAGCAACTGATCTTCAAGTATCCTCTTTGAGACTCCATCTGATAATTCAGGTGGTACCATGAAAATCACAAAGCAAGAGGATAAATTTAATATCTCACATAGCTGTAAAACCTATGGAAAAAAACAAACAAAAAACAAAACAAAACAAAACAAAAAAAAACAACGATTGGCTCAGAAAAACATTTCCAACGATACCATAGTGGGTCTTATATCTTGGTATATAATATATATATGTCTAATTCGATGTAAGGCATAGCTAATGGGAGGAAGCTGGTATTGTAAATATATCTGACTACCTATGCCTGTAGATGTCAGGGATGAAGAAACTTTATTACTGCCATTTATCTAAACTTTAAGTAGCCTAGTATCTCAATATAGAATTAGATGAGCAAATAAACAATACATGTACTAATACAGAAAATATTCAGATTCTAATAAATTATCTCTTCATTCTTTTACTTATTTAAATGAGATTTTATTAGTCATAACATTTTTGTGGTGCATATATCAATGAAAATATTTTCTTCAAAACTTTTGATATTAGGCTGACTAGCATAGCTGAGTATGTCAGCATGTTAATTCTTATGTTTTCTTTCATCCAATAGTTTTATAAGAAGAATAACTCTCAACACAATTATGATCCATTGAAATACTAGTGTTAGCATCGATGCTCACTAGTATAAGTGTTCCCGATCATTTTTCTAGTGGCAGAATCAGAAAGTATTTTAACTGCACACTAATAAGGGCAAAGAATCAAAATGTATTATAAAAGAGATTTTTGGCAGTAACCAGCCAATCTTTTAACATATTGTTGCAAATTTGGAAATGTTATTGTTGTTTGTGTTCTTGAATAAGAAGTAATCAACTGAATTTCAGGACAACTTTATTACTGCCTGGAGAGATTCTACACTGAAGTCTTCTCTCCCTTGCTTCTTCATGCTTATTGTACAAATATCTCACTTATATTAAAAACTGAAATATTCTTTCTGTAATTCCCTCTTTGAATAACCATTTTTGTTTTCCTTTTATACTAATTTACTTTCTCAAGTTTTGATTAGGTACAAGCAAAACATTATACAATATAATTAGTAAATATTAAATTTTTCACCTCCTCCTTTATATGAATATTTTAAGTCTGTTTCACAGCTGGATTGAAAGGGTAGGAGAGCACCACAATTTTAAATTTTATGGATGTCCTTTAGTAGAAAATAATCAATGTTATGAATGTATCAGCCATCCAGGTATCTGTCTGCCTGTCTGCTCATCTAATTACATAGAGAGGTAAAAGGGAGCGAGTTTTGCTGTTTCTTACAGTAGATTCATGTCAATTTACTAATAAGGACAGTTAAATTTAAAAGATGGTTGCTTGTAATTTGTAGTTCAGCTGTAGAGCATTTGACTAAACTAAGTATAAATCAGACAAAACAACAAAAACCAGGAGAGCTTTATGAGACTGTACTGTACATTTTTTACTTTTTAAAGTATGAAAGACTATATTCTCTTGTCATTATCTTATATTTGATTAACTACCTATAAAGCTTTAAAATTATTATTGTGTAAAATTAATTTAAATGTTGACTCTATGTTTTTAAAATGTATGAGTATAATATATAAAAGTAGTTTTATGGTTATTATTTGCAATCAAAACTTAAATATGTCATACTTTACTATTGAGAGGGTTCTTCTTTTTTTGGTTTCTTTTTGAGACAGGGTTCTTAAGCTCATTTAAATAACTGTTGCTTATCGCCTGATTGGGCCAGGACTGCATCCTTAGGTTTATTATGCTAAAGTTGTTGTTTGGTTCATAGCCACCATAGCCTAATATGGTTAGAATTGTTGCCATTTTCCTACATTGCAAGCTTGTAACAAGGGACGCTGAGAAAAGGGAACACTCATTGCTACTGGTTTGATTCCAAACTGGCCAATCTATTTTGAAAATTAACATGGAAAAATCTCAAAAGTATAAACATGAACCTACCATATGACTCAAAATATGGGCAGGAGACTCACCAAACTACATTCCACATACTTGACAACCCTGTTCACTGATGCTCTATTCACAGAAAATAATCTAATATTCCCTCAATAACGACAGTGTAGTACATACAACAACACATCATGGAATACTGGAAAAATCAAATTATGTAATTTGCAAGTTAGTGTATGCAACTGCAAAAATCATAATGAATCAGGTAACACAGTACCATAAACAAATGATCCATGTTCTCTTTTATAAATGACTCATAGTTCCTATTATCTTCAAGTCAGTCCAGAAACCAGGAAATAAAAAGGGATCATTTCTGTAATGAGGGACTAGGGGAGCAACAGAGAAAGGGATATCAGCTTAACTGTGATCCTGTGGGAGAAAAGGGAAAAATTAGCAGGTGCTCTAATTCAGGAATAGAAGGGAGTTAAGTAAAAGAGAAAGGCTCAGGACACTGATACAACAGTAAAGACATCTAAAAATGTCAAACGTTATTGTACTGTGTATTACCTACTTAAAATTACCCATAGCGTATTTAAATTATGTCTTTTCATGTACAACAACAACAACAACAACAATACACACACACACACACACACACACAATTTCTCATCAGGTTAGACAATGTTCTGTCCAAGTAACAAAGTCCTTCCAAGAAAGACCCCAACATCAGGCATGAAAAATCTTTTATGAGTTGTTGGTCAGGACTGTCCTAAAGACTTCTAAATCTTAGACTACAGATACTGCTACTGTTATTCTTACTGCTACTGCTTCTAATGATATTGATGTTAATTTTGATGTTGATATTGCTTGCTCTCAGTGATAGAAAGTAAATCCCTATTGCTGAGGATACAAGGCATTTCAGACACAGACATGGTCCCGAGCTGGGACTGACCTGCAGTCTTCCTTTCTGTGGACTAAAGTTTATGATACAGAAGGGGACATTACACTATTCTTTACAAACAATTTGAGGAGTGTCAACTGATAAAATATTAGAAAATAAGAACATGGATTTCCAGTTACATGTTCAGTAATGTCAATCCTACAATTCTGCTTTTATTGTGATATTTATATTGAATCTTATATTCAATATAAATTGAATTTTATATTGAAATAAGATCTATTGAAATAAGATTTTTTATTGGCATTTTCATTAATTCTTGTTTCCTTTTTTCATTTCTTACCTACTTAAATGAAGACCTTGAATGGCTGTGAACAATGTACCTATTCAAAAGAAAAATTGGATAGCAATCTGTGAAATAATGTATTTGTACATCTACAAATACAGGCATTTGTGGTCTAGCCATAAATGAGAGAACAGAGAAAGGAGCAATTTAAGCATATATTGAGATTGAGTCAAAACAACAACAACAACAGCAGCAGCAACACACACATACGCACACACACACACATACGCACACACAAGAGTTTCTAAACTTAGGAGCTCTTTTTGCTGTGGAATGCAGCTAAAGTTTTCTGTTTATGCAATGACAAGATAAGATAATTAAATTTTGAACTAAACAAATCACATTAATTGAATATAGTTTTCAATGTACAGTTGCAGAACTTAAGTCTGAAGTCTTCCAGAGAAAACAGCCCTATGATTTACATCTCTTCTGCTGGAACTCAAAGCAATTCATGTGGTTGTGCATATGAATAATGCAGGCTGAGAGCAGCACTGGAGGAAACCATTGAAAGAAATCAAATGAAGTCCCTTTAAAATGGAATGTGTTGGAAACTCATTTGAATTTTGCACCAGCATGGGTGATATTACATGAATAACTATAGATTAGTGGAATTTTCAGTTTTAAAGTTGGGGTCCTGCTGTTCTTTTCATATATTAAAAAAAATAATCGACCAAAGGAATGTAAAGAAAATGAGTAATGCACTAAGGCCTATAAATATGTGGGAGCACTCTGTTTCATCTAAAATGAATTGGAGTGGCCCATTGGATTCTCGGACATACACAAAGCTGTTGACTCAAGCACCATAAAAGCAGAGGTTCTGTGAGTTGGAGGGCATGTCAAATGATTAGCAAAACACAATGTCTTATAAATACCTTTTGACTTGGGCAAACAATATCCTACTACCTTTTGAAGAATTCTAAACAACTGAGAAGTTCCTACATTCTCATGTGAATGGCAGAAGAGTAGAGTGATTCTTCTGTCCTTGGAATGATAACAGCATACCTTCAAAAACTTTAGAATGCTATTAAATACAAGAGTCAAGTGATAACATAACAAGTTAAAATGGTCAACAATTTAGTCATAACTGCTGATATTATAAAACCATACAAGACATTAAATACTCATTCCATTAAAATAAAATAAATATCCATACCAATTTTACTATGATTTTGCCCTGTTTAATGCCAAGTATCACTTTGCTTAGTTGGGGATTATATAATGTATATCTATCATATATGAGTATTGCATTAGCATCAGAGTTGAAAATTCATCTCTTCTGTAAATATTATAAATTGGTAGTGATTGAACGTTAATAACATAAAAATTGTATAAATGGCTTGGAAAAGAGAGCCAGCCTAATAGCCAGGTTCCATATATGTATAGGATATATCTTGTTAGGTTTTAAATAGCTATGGGGAAAATTATGCCATTTAAAGTGTTCCTAGATGCTGCACAGTAAGAAACAACTGAAAATCATCTTGTGACTCTTGGCAAGTTAATTATAGAAGAGAAGCAAATATATCAGGTAATTTAAACAATTAAACTTAATAAAAACTGTTTTTGAGCAATAGTTGAGAGGAACAAAAGTTTGAGAAATGTAATAATGGAGGAAAAGAGTAAAACTGACTGGGAAATCAGAGGTAAGATAGATGACAGTCTAACAGGGATAAAGAACACTAAAGACTTTCATTAAAGACCTCTGAAAAGCTACTACTGGTGTGAGATATAGGTATTCTGTAACAGAGGAACAATGTTCCCCTTTGACATCAGAGGATAACAACAACAACAAAAATGTCCAGTGCAAGGAATCTATGACATTTTTTGAGGTGTTTGTCGGTGAGTTTTTATAGAACATCAAACAATACAGGCTATTAATAATGCTATTTGTCACAATTCAGTATTTGATGATAAGAGCCTATTGATGATGACACCATATAGGTCAGTCATAGAATATGGACAAATGAAGTTTGTATATAACCGGAAGCCTCATCAGTCTTTACTAGCTTTTTTAGTGCTGGAAAGTTTGATGTATGCTACTATAGAAGGAGAGTAATCTTCAATATTGCTCTGCTATAAACCCTTGGACTGCAATAAATAATGACCAAGAAAGATACACCCACTAGTTGAATAGTGGCATCTGCATCATAGGTACAAACAAATATTTTCTGATTAGATTTAAGATACAAAATCATATCTGTCACCATTAACAGTCTAGGAACCTATGACGAACTAATTCATGGGCATTAGGAAAAAAGCCTACTATATGGCATATTCAACCAGTTCCTAATGATTTATCCTCACACCTACAGATCACGACTTGATTGACGAGCTTCTATTTGTAGTACATAATGATAGGAAGGAGACCTACCCCTGAACAAAGTTAATAGTCTAATAGAAATAGAATGTACATCCCTAAAGTGAACAAATGTACTACAATTCCCCAATTATTGATGCTCAATGATCACTGTGGATAAAGGAGAGATAAAGTCTAAGAGTCAGAGGCAGTGGACAAAACTACAGAAATATTGTTTTCTACATGGAAGAGGCCACCTATATATATGAACTCACATTGCTTACACTAGCATACAAAATACCTGTGCAAACTTAAGACAAATCAAGTTTCAGCTGTAAGACAGGAGTTGGTTATAGAAGGAATGAGTCAGCACTGCTAGCCCACAGTGGCTAAAGCATGTGTAGCATAGCGTCTATGCCTAATAATCCTAATGCCTGTCTGACACCCAGAGACAAATGACAACAGAGTACATGACGAGAAAAAACAAACAAACAAACAAAAAAATACAAAAAAAAAAAAAAACCAATCAGATGGTTCCAAGTACATGGAGCAAGAGATCATGGGTTAATGGGGCCCAGATGGTGGGTATAAAGATTTGCCCAGCTCCTGTATTAAATGAGTGGTTTTGACACTTGCCTGACCCCCGGAATCTGTGCAGTTGACTCTGAGCCTTCTTACCACTAGCCTCAAAGGGTCTTTACAGAGTCACAGGTGACAGTTGGCACATAATCCTACCCTTACCCTAATAAACTACTGGAAATTATTAGCTGTTGGGAGAGGGAGACAGAGTTTTCTCAGGGTATGGGTACTGATTAAGTTGATCATGCTCTGGTAAAATACCACACGTTCCAGAATACTCTGGCAGCAACGTTGGCAGTGATAGAGGAAGAAGAAAACTTGGTGGTAATGCAAAAGGACATGTATCTGGGAAGAGCTGGGGACAGGATGAATATGATCAAAACATATGGTAGGAAACTCAACAAACTAACAAACTTTAAGTAAAAATACACTTGGATTTTTGACATGTGTACTAACATCGGAAGAATAAACAGGAAAAAAAATTAGAGCAAAATAATGAATATTCAACTCAGTAAACTATATGACGCCTTGCTATTTAAGCTGAATTCAGTTTCAGGTTCCAGGGAATATTGTTCAGCAAGAATTTTGAGAAAAATTCTGTACTTTGAAATCTCTTCACAGCTGATAGCTTATGCCAGGGTTGGGATAGGGGAAAGATTCAGTTTTCTTTAAGGAGCTGGTTACTAGGAGTTTGACCATGCTCTAGTGAGTATATGGGCAACACAAAAAAGAATTAGTGGTTTTGGTTGTGTGTCTTTTTTTGTTCTTTGTTTACTTTCTTTTCTGGGATAAACAGTAGGTAGGAGGGTGGACCGGGGAGAAATGAGACGCAAGTGTGATCACTGTGTATATTAAGTGAAATTCACAAGTAATTAATAAATACTTTATGTTAAGGAAAAACTAAAACCTTCCCCCCAAAAGTGTCAGTTTGGTTTACTACAGTACCTAAGTTTACTGACTTTCTTGATCATGAACTTCAATTACAGGCAGTCTTCTTAATTCTATCTGAGTAGTTCTAGGCCATGACATACACTTCATGTTCTACACAATCTTTGTTTAATTTCTTTCACTCAGATTGCTCTAGAAGGTTTTCTAATGATTGTACAAGAGACAAAATTCGATCCCTTTGCAAAATCTCACAGAGATATAAGACTGAAATAAGGGTGCAGAAGAGAGACTTTCAGACTGAGGACTTAGGTAGGCACCACCATGGTTACATGGATGCAGAAATCATGAGGGTAGTCAATAAAATCAGCATGATTGTAGTCTCAACAGACTCTTGATGATTTGAAATGGAAAGACATATTAGTATAAGACACTTCATTTTTATAAAATATAATTATTTTATGTTACATTTTAGTATATAAGAATTATAAAACTTGTTTGTTCCTCTGACACATGTATGTATGTATGAATGCATGCATGCATGCATGCATGTAGAATATATTACCCATTGATTACATTTATCAGAATTCACTTTTTTCAAACCATATCTTTAAAGAACGCATCTCCAAGAATACTTTAGGACTTCTGGTAAAAACTTTATTCAAATTAATAACTTGAGGTATCACAATCAGTCCTTGGCAGAAACAAGAAAATGGATTATAGAATTGGGATGTTTTAAAAGCTATTAATTAAGAAATAGTATGTAAGTTTTGACTAAAACAAAAGTATCCACTGTAATCAACAAAGCAGTGTAAAAAATGGAATTGTGATACTAATGGGAGTCAAATTCAAAGCAAAATTTTAGTGTAATCAATGTCATGATTTGATTAATACTGAATCAGCTAATGATAATCATGTCTCTTTAAAACAGTGTGAGTGCCATTAAAGGTAATTTTATATTTGGATTAATTTCAGAGATTGTTTACCTTCTCTCCAATCCTCTTTCCCACCCTCCCTTCCTCTTTCCTTTCATCCATCTGTCCTTCTGTTTTTCATTCCTTCCTTTCTTCTTTCCTTCTACTTCTCCTTTGCTTCTCCCTCTTGCTTTTATTTTCATGTTACAAAAGGGAGACCCAGACGGGTGAAGTGTGAAAAGACAACAAATTTAAAGATCAGAGATAGATATTCTTATTTTATTAATTGAAGTTTACTCTTAAATTGTCAAAGACTTTAGTAAGTGAGGAATAGCTTTCCTGGTTTCTGAAAAGTTTCACAAAAAGTGGATTTTTTAAAAACTGTGTGTGTGTGTGTGTGTGTGTGTGTGTATATATATATATATATATATATATATATATATATATATATATAATGTACATATCTATTCTTCTCCATGCAATGGTTCTTATTAAAACTCAGAAAGTTAATCTTATGCTGTATCAGTATAAAATACATTAAGCTTTTTAAAAATGTTGATATTAGAAGAAATAAATTAATCATGAATATTTTAATTTTCTTACCTACCTCTTCCACACTCCCAAATACCTTTTTTATTTGAATTTTCTAACCATCTATTCAGATAAAAAGAAAACTTGCATCAAGGAAAATGAAGATATACCTATTAGTGTAAATCTATTTACCACTGGCAACAGGAAAATAAACTTTTATTTATTTCTTATTGACTTTTTATAGACATGTTTTTATGAGTATATATATATACACATGTGTGTATGCATATATTGTATATGTATATGTATGCATGTATCACACAGGTATAGAGGCAGAGGTCAGAAATGGGCATCTGCTCCTTTTGCAATGGACGTACAAATGTTTGTGAGCAATGTACTTGGCTGCTGGAATTGAGTTTGACATCTTTGGAAGAAAAGCAAGTGATCTCAAATGCTAGACCATCTCTTTAGGCCCTTTTTAAAACATTTAACTTTTTCTCATGTGTGAAATGTGTCACATTTCTTTTGAGCTAGGAAATAATTGCAAAGAGCTTTTACCAGTTTTAAACTATATTCAATTTCATTATTACATAAATGATTCTATTTGAACAAAATCATTTCAGAAGAATAATGTTAAATCTATCTTACAACCTACATTTTATTGTTTAAAAACTGGCATGTAAATATCAATTCTATTCCTATACTTGTATTATAAAAAATAAATGAAGTTGTATCCAAAAGCCACCTAGAACAGGCTGTGCATTATAGTAACTATTCAATATAATTTTGCAAACATGAATATCTATTTAGGTATATAACTTATTGTTACTTTATTAAACTTTAATATCAACAGTCATAAAAGTGCATATAATGTCTGGTTCATTATTTTAAAAGTAGATTTATATTAATGTCATGAAATTGAGTTCATGCTATATTTAACTATGCATATAACTTTCATGGGTGAGTTCTTGAATCATGATGGTAGTTTAATCTCATATTTTCTTTAAAAATGAATCAAGGCATTGTGAAACTATTACCAATAAATGCTATATCTGACATTAAGCTCATAGAATAAAAAGTTACAAAGAACTGTTATCGAGATCTTGCAGTAGGGAAACAGTATCTTTCTCACAGCAATTATGATGCATTGCAGCTCTTCCCTCCATTATTCCATTCACTACTGACTACATGACCCTGTGATTTTGATATACAAGACAGGAATTTAATAAGTATTAGAAAAAACATTTCCACAAGTGTACATCAGTAGGGTATTTTCAACAATAGACTCTGTTCTTCTTTTGACAGGGTCTCACGTAGCCCAGATCAGATTTAAAACTCATTCTGACTGCCAGGATGACTTAGAACTTTGATCAGCCTGTTCCTGCATCTGGAGAACTGGGATACAGATATGCAACACTATAGTCCATAATAATACACTTCTTAAGAAGTGGACCCTTACAAAGAGACAATGGTCTATAAGACCATACAAATTTGTCTGTCAATTGTGACTTTTCTCTGAGTTAGTTTTGAGATTCTGAGATTTTTAACTCATAGCTTCATTATAAATTGTAAGGTCTGTAAAGCATTACAAGGACTCTGAGACCCAAAGTTAAAATTGATTATTTCCATATTTAATTTTCCTATGCCAACACTATAACATCTCTTTAAAAATTAATGATACCATTGATAGATTATCAAGGATTAATTGGTAATGCTTAGTGTTGTTCTTAAAGATGCAAGAATAGAAAGAATAATGATATTATGGTCCGATAAACTTGAAGAAATAAACAGTGTGAATATCTGTCTTGCATTTAATGCAACATTATTTTTATTTTGGCAATTCTAGTTTTTCCATGTCATGAATTATTTGGCCGTGGAAGCATATACAGAAGAAATTTTAAAAAGTGAGCAAGGAAATTTATGTAGAAATATATCCTGCTAGTTTAACGTGAGAATAAAAGTCAATGAGAAAAAAACTAAGGTTAGCGGCAGAGACACCTGTATATGAGTGAGTCATAAGAAAAATAAGCCTGTTGTGTTGAATTTTTACTTTCCCTATCTCATCTATCCCCAGTTCCATTGATGAAATCCTTACCCTGGTTTGGTTTATTAGGAGAGTTGTCAGGGGCCATCAATACTAGTATCCTAATCTCAAACTCTTAGAGCAGTCTATACAAAGACAAAAATAGGTTTGGGTTAAGATTATTTGTGTAAAGAATTTAGTACCTGATGTAATTTCTGTGAGGAAACAAAATCAAATCAGGGAAAGCATAGCATTCAAATTGCTTATTTTGAGAATATGAAAATTACTCTCAAGAATAGATTTAAGACGTCTTTACAGCCACTCTGTATACTCTTGTCTGCCTCTGGAGAGCTGGGAGAGATGGACAGACATAAAAGCACAACGAGATACAAAGATCAAGATTCAGTAGCTACAAGTTGAAATATGGCTTTCTAGAACCAATTGTAAGATATGTTCAATGCCTTGCATGAGTTCTTCAAAATTTTAAGTATCAGGCACATTAAAACAACAACAATCTCATACCTAAGATTCCGACAACACTGAACAAAAAGGGGTAATAAGATCCAGAGGATTAGGGAATTTTCTGTGAGATTATGTCCCCTTTCAAGGTGAGAAGCAACACTCATGTCACACCAGCATGACAACTTAAACATGACGTGAACACAGATGACATCAGCAGACGTGTTAAGGAGTACAGAGAAAGCCAAGGAGGCTACAACTTTATACAGAGAACTACAGGAAATTGAGCAGTGCTTATAATGGCAGAAATAGTATCCCCCTTGGAAGATCACACCCAATCACAAATTGTCAGCCCCGAATACATTTATCCAACTAGCATACAAACTAAGCAGTTTATATTTATGAACAAATGTATGTAACAGTAAGTAGTGAAAATAAAAGCCATGAATTTGAAAGATATCAAAAAGAGAAATATGGGAGGGCTTGGAAGGTGGAAAAAGGAGAAAAACTAAATAATCATTTTATAATCTCAAAAATAAATGAAAAATAAGAAAATACTATTATATAACATTGTAAAAAATAATCAACATATTTAACCATCAGGAAAGCACAAGTTAAAATTGCTCTGAGATTTTATTTTATTCTAATAAAAATGCCTGATTAAAAAAATAATTAAAGAAAAAAAAAGGAAAAACAACAAAATGACAAAATGAGTAGATGTGGGTATGAAAAGAGCATTTACTCATTGTTCCTGGGTGTGAAAATTGGAGCAGTCATTCTTAAAGTAGCTGTGTATTCACCTCAAGAGGTTCACCATAAATCTACCAGATGACCCAACTATAGCAGTCTTTGGCATATGCCAGAAAGACTACATATTGTACTACAGATATGCATGCTTATTCATATTCATATGCTAGTCTATTGACAATAGCCAGAACAGAGAAACCACCGATAGTTCTATCAAATGATGATTAGATATGAAAATGAATTGCACATACACAAATGGATACTATTAAGCTGTAGAAGCCTGGGATTGCAGAATTAACAGACAAGACAATGGAGCTAGAAATAAAGATTCAGGATGAGGTAATATAGACCCTAAAAGAAGAACGGTGCATGTTTTTTTCTCATATGTGAATTCAAGTTTTGAAACTTTCTTATTTTTATTAAAATTGAAACACACATAGAAGAAATAGTGAGGGGTTATGGTGGTACAGAAAGGTATGTGGCATAGATGTGGTTAAAAAGGAAACAAAAGGTAGAGAAAGTTTAATGGTGTGACTATCCTTCCCCCCCTCTATCTATCTATCTATCTATCTATCTATCTATCTATCTATCTATCTATCTATCTATCTATAAACCTGTCTGTATGCCTACCATCTATCAACCCTGGCAGAGTTTGTCAATTATTTTCACAAAGAACAGTGGCCTAGAAAATAAGACTGAAAGATACTCTGAAACTGAAATTTTCATTGTAATGCTAATAAAACTAAGAATAGCTCTATTTTTTCTTTTCATTCTTTGTGAATTTAAATATTTCTAATTTCAATAGAGGTGCAAACATTCAGAGAGGTGTAAAAGATTTGAAGATGCTTACTTTCTAACATAAGTTCTAAAGAGTTTTTGATAACTAAATCCCTGGAAATAGAGGTATATTCCATAGGTGTAATTCAGAAAAAAATGTATGGACTCTGAAATTGAATGTAAAGTGACAACAACAACAACAACAACAACAACAACAACAACAGTGTCATTTATTGTCAGATTGTTATTTGATAAAGAATGTTCAAACTCTTAATACTCTTGAAATTTACCTGGCATTAATTCTATCAAATCCTGAAGGAAAAGTTCCCTTATAGACAGAATATGTGAATGTCATTTTTATCATGTATTTATGCATAATATATTAATGAATAAAAATTCTAAATTAAAATATAGCATCATGAATATTGAAATACCTTAGTAAATATTTTGAAAATACTGAAAATTTAGAATAGAAATAAGTGACTTCTTCCATGTCAAGTCAGGAATGTACTCTTTAAGGCTAGAACTGTTGTTCATATAAAGAAGGCCACCTTTACTCTGTTTGTCTTTGTAAACACAGGTCTTAAATTTGGATATATTATTCGAAATATGGCTATTTGTTCACAGTGACTTTTGTTGAGAAAAAGCTTACATTCAAACTCCAGTAGACTATTTTAATTTTTAGGACCTACTTACTATTTTGTGGTCTTGAGAATTAAGTTCAATAATAATAATTATACATACTGCAGCACCCTGATATTATGCAGATTTTTAGATCCTCGGTGAGAATTTCTTTACGTGTAGGTACATTAAATCCTATTTAAAGCATTAACACTACATACTTTTCCTAAATATCACATAGCTTAAAGGCAATAGAATGAAATAGTGTTTTTTCTGGCATGAGCAGCAACCCAGTTCTTTTCTATAATGGGTTTGGATTTTATCTTGAGAAGTTGTAAGCCTTTTGCGGTTTCCTGAAATAACTACATTCCTGAGAAGAAAGATATTTGAATTAGGGCAGAAGGGCCTTTGTAACACCTCATTTCCTTCGTATATCTAGGAAACTGCCTATGGCATCTTACAACTTATAGGATATATTTAAAGAGGTTACTATAGTGAATTGTATCACAGTTTAATGATCAGCATTAAAATAGTTTTATTAATTTACTATTTATTTACAAAAAGAAATAGGCTTTATGGTTTCTGTTTAAATTTTATTTTCTATGTAGCATTGTTGACCTTTGAAAACTGAGGATCAAATATATAGCCTGATGTCTCTGTGATGCTATACTTCTAACTGCTGGAAAGTCATGAAAACACATTTCTGTTTTTTAACCCATGTACATGCATACATATAAGTAACTGTACTGTCTTTGTCATAGCTTAGTAATGTAGACTTAACTGGGAAATGCAAGAACCAATATAAAATTATAATCAAAAGTTCTGAGCACTGTAATAGTTTATATTGTAAGATTTTTATATAAATGTCTTTAAAGTAGAAAAATTAAAAATGAAGGCTTATTATAATGGTGTAAGCCATTGATTTCAGAACTCAAGAAGCAGAGTAAAAGATAAATGTCATTTTGAGGACATCTGTTAAGCTGGTTTCCATAGTAAGTTTTTCTGGCTGCTTCCACATAGTGAGATAGTATCTCACACACACACACACACACACACACACACACACACACACACACACACACACATACACACACACACACACAACTTGCTTTATGTTTATGATGAAGCCCCTGACACAAGGTAACATAAAAGAGAAAGGGCTTAATTTCTTTCCCAGTGGAATGCAGTCCATTATAGAAAGGAAAGAATAGTGGAAAAAGAGCCTTATACTATTGTGAATAAGTAAGCAGAGAATGACACAATGTTCATTCGATTTTTAACCTTTCTGCTTTGCACTCAGTCCTGGAACCCAGCCTATAGGATGGTGCTACCTTCCACTGAAGATAGGTTGTAGATCCTCTCTTAAACCTGCT